>NC_134354.1:798568026-798620526 GCF_048569485.1 Anomaloglossus baeobatrachus
ATGTGTTGTGATGTGTGTGATGTGTGTGTAAAGTGTATGTGATGTGTGTGATGTGATGTGTGTGATGTGATGTGTGTGATGTGTGTGTGTGTGTAATGTGTGTGTGTGTATATGTGATGTGTGTGTGATGTGTGTATGTGTGATGTGATGTTTTTTGTGTGTGCGTGTGTGTGTGTGATGTATGTGTTGTGATGTGTGTGTATGATGTGTGTACGTGTGATGTGTGTGATGTGTGTGTGTGATATGTGTGTGTGTGATATGTGTGTGTATGTGTGTGTGTCTGTGTGTGTATGTGATGTGTGTGTGTGTTGTGATGTGTGTATGTGTGTGATGTGATGTGTTGTGTGTGTGTGTGTGATGTGTGTGTGTCATGTGTGATGGGATGTTTGTGTGTGATGTGTGTGTTTGTGTGGTGTGTGTGTGTGTGATGTGTATGTGATGTGTTTGTGTGTGTTTGTGTGATGTGTATGTGATGTGTGTGTGTGTGATGTGTATTTGATGCGTGTGTGTGGTGTGTGTGTGTGTGTGTGTGTGATGTGTGTGTGTGTGATGTGTGTGTGTATATGTGATGTGTGTGTATGTGTGATGTGATGTGTGTTTGATGTGTGTGTGTGTGTGTGTGTGCGTGTGATGTGTGTGTATGATGTGTGTTTGTATGATCTGTGTGTGTGTGTGATGTGTGTGTGTGTGATGTGTGTATGTGTGTGTGTGATGTGCGTGTTTGTGTGTGTGTGGTGTACGTGATGTGTGTGTGTGTGTGATGTGTGTGTGTGGTGTGTGTGTGTTTGTGTGATGTGTATGTGATGTGTGTCTGTGTGATGTGTATGTGATGTGTGTGTGATGTGTGTGTGTGTATGTGGTGTGTATGTGATGTGTGTGTGATGTGTGTGTGTGTGTGTGTGTGTGGTGTGTGTGTGTGGTGTGTGTGTGTGTGTGTGGTGTGTGTGTGTGTGTGTGTGTGATGTGTGTGTGATTTGTGTGTGTGTGTGTGTGTGTGATGTGTATGTGATGTGTGTGATGTGATGTGTGTGTGTGTGTGTGTGTGTGGTGTGTGTGTGTGTGTGTGTGTGTATGTGTATGTGATGTGATGTGTGTGTGTGTGGTGTGTGAGTGTGTGTGTGTGTGTGTGTGTGTGTGGTGTGTGTGTGTGATGTGTATGTGATGTGTGTGATGTGTGTGTGTGTGTGTGTGGTGTGTGTGTGATGTGTGTGTGTGTGATGTGATGTGTGTGTGATGTGTTGTGTGTGGTGTGTGTGGGATGTATATGTATGTGTTGTGATGTGTGTGTGTGTGTGTGTTGTGATGTGTGTGTGATGTGTGAGTGTTGTGATGTGTGTGTGTGATGTGTGTGTTGTGATGTGTGTGGTTATATGTGATGTGTGTGTGTATGTGTTGTGATGTGTGTGTGTTTGTGTGTGTATGTGATGTGTGTGATGTGTGTGTGATTGTATGTGATGTGTGTGTGTCTGTGTGTGTGTGTGTGATGTGTGTGTGTGCGTGTATGATGTGTGTGTGTGTGTATGATGTGTGTTTGATGTGTGTGATGTGATGTGTGTGTGTGTGTTTGTGTGTGTGTGATGTGTGTGTTTGTGTGTGGTGTGTGTGTGTGATGTGTGTGATGTGTGTGTGGTGTGTGTGTGTGTGTGTGATGTGTATGTGATGTGTCTGATGTGATGTGTGTATATGTGATGTGTGTATATGTGATGTGTGTGATGTGTGTATGTGTGATGTGTTGTGTGTGATGTATGTGTATGTGTTGTGATGTGTGTGTGATGTGTGTGTGAAGTGTATGTGATGTGTGTGATGTGATGTGTGTGATGTGATGTGTGTATGTGTGTGTGTGTGTGTGTGTGTGATGTGTGTGTGTGTGTGTGTGTGTGTGTAATGTGTGTGTGTGTATATGTGATGTGTGTGTGATGTTTGTATGTGTGATGTGATGTGTTTTGTGTGTGCGTGTGTGTGTGTGATGTGTGATGTATGTGTATGTGTTGTGATGTGTGTGTATGATGTGTGTGTACGTGTGATGTGTGTGTGTGATATGTGTGTGTGTGTGTGTGTGTGTGATATGTGTGTGTATGTGTTTGTGTGTATGTGATGTGTGTGTGTGTGTGTGTGTTGTGATGTGTGTATGTGTGTGATGTGATGTGTTGTGTGTGTGTGTGTGTGTGATGTGTGTGTGTCATGTGTGATGGGATGTTTGTGTGTGATGTGTGTGTTTGCGTGGTGTGTGTGTGTGTGTGATGTGTATGTGATGTGTTTGTGTGTGTTTGTGTGGTGTGTATGTGATGTGTGTGTGTGTGATGTGTATTTGATGCGTGTGTGTGGTGTGTGTGTGTGTGTGATGTGTGTGTGTGTGATGTGTGTGTGTATATGTGATGTGTGTGTATGTGTGATGTGATGTGTGTTTGATGTGTGTGTGTGTGTGTGATGTGTGTGTGATGTGTGTGTGCGTGTGATGTGTGTGTGTATGATGTGTGTTTGTATGATCTGTGTGTGTGTGATGTGTGTGTGATGTGTGTGTGTGTGATGTGTGTATGTGTGTGATGTGCGTGTTTGTGTGTGTGCTGTACGTGATGTGTGTGTGTGTGATGTGTGTGTGTGGTGTGTGTGTGTGTTTGTGTGATGTGTATGTGATGTGTGTTTGTGTGATGTGTATGTGATGTGTGTGTGATGTGTGTGTGTGTGTGGTGTGTGTGATGTGTATGTGATGTGTGTGTGATGTGTGTGTGTATGTGATGTGTATGTGATGTGTGTGTGATGTGTGTGTGTGTGTGGTGTGTGTGTGTGTGTGTGTGTGTGTGATGTGTGTGTGATTTGTGTGTGTGTGTGATGTGTATGTGATGTGTGTGTGTGTGTGTGTGGTATGTGTGTGTGTGTTGTGTGTGTGATGTGTGTGATGTGATGTGTGTGTATGTGTGTGTGATGTGTGTGTATGTGTGATGTGATGTGTTGTGTGTGGTGTGTGTGTGATGTATGTGTATGTGTTGTGATGTGTGTGTGATGTGTGTGTGTGTATGTGATGTGTGTGTATGTGTTGTGATGTGTGTGTTTGTGTGTGTGATGTGTGTATATGTGATGTGTGCGTGTATGTGTGTGTGTATATGTGATGTGTGTGATATGTGTGTGTATGTGATGTGTGTGATGTGTGTGTGATTGTGTGTGTGTCTGTGTGTGTGTGTGTGTGTGGTGTGTGTGTGTATGTGATGTGTATGTGATGTGTGTGTGATTGTATGTGATGTGCGTGTGTCTGTGTTTGTGTATGTGATGTGTGTGTGATTGTATGTGATGTGTGTGTGTGTGTGTGTGGTGTGTGTGTGTATGTGATGTGTATGTGATGTGTGTGTGATTGTATGTGATGTGTGTGTGTATATGTGATGTGTGTGATATGTGTGTGTATGTGATGTGTGTGTGATTGTATGTGATGTGCGTGTGTCTGTGTTTGTGTGTGTGGTGTGTGTATGTGATGTGTGTGTGATTGTATGTGATGTATGTTTGTGTGTGTGTGTGGATCATGTCATCATCTCCTCCTCCTTCCCTCCCTGCATCCAATCAGATGTCCCGTGTGCGTACATACGCACCTCAACCTGTGGGACACCAGACATAGCAGTGGATAATCACACGCCAATGTACACAGGTGTGTCTTGTGATTTTGCACACAATATAGCTTCCAGGTAACACAGGCCTGGCACCTCCTGACATAGCTGTAGGTGAAACGCGTGTCGAGGTACTGGGTAGAGATGTGTGAACATCCCAAGGTTCAATTAGGTTTGTGTTCACCAAATTCACATGTGTTCATATCTGAACCCCTTGAATTAAGTGGGAGGCAAAAACAGAGACAGAGACTACACCTTTAGGGGGGAGGGGAAAAGCTGCTCCAACTGCTCCAACCGTTTTACTGTGCAACCACACTGTTTTGGCACAGCCATTCATTTATTAGACTATTAACATAAGAAATATTGAGGATTATAAGTAACAGGTTTAGGCCTGTTGCTCTGAGACCCCTGCCACTACAGACCACACACAACAAGAAGACCCAACTTGGAGTCTCCACATTTCCAATAATTTGGGGCAGACACCAGGACAGTTTGATCAATTGCCCCAGAGTACCTGTAGTGTCTATACACATCAGCCTGGCATGGGCTATGCACGACACAGGGTCTGGCCCAGGATTTACTGATTTCAAGTTTAGTTAAAATGAAAAGCTTGGTGGATGAGTGACAGGTATAGGGCTGCTATGCTGGAAGCCTTCATACCTTATACAACGGCCCAAACTTTTTCCCTGATTAGTCACAGTCAGGTGGCTGCAATAGCTTCATAGACTGTTATTGCAAGATACATTTAAGGATAGTAAGAGCGGTGGATGAGTGAAAGGGAGGTGCATTTCGGCCAGTCTGGGAGCTCCACTGCTACAGGCAACACATAACAAGGACACCCAATCAGCGTTAGTGTGGGAATCTGACTGCTCCAAAATGAAGGGTACATCCAACATGAATGGGAAATACCGAGGTTGTGGGGGAATGGGGAATAGGCATTGTGTTGTGATGTTGTATTGACGTTGCAGACATAACTGTGGGTTAAACAGCTGGGTTATCGGATCAGGACTAATGGTGACAGTCAAGGGTGGTTATCGTGGAATTACATTTCTGGTAAATTTGTGCTCAATACTTAAGGAACCACTTAAGGCCACTGCTGGAGACCAGCACAGACCTCGGAAAGTCAAACGTGAGTAGGAAATCCCAATGTTGTGTTGCAAGTGGGAATAAGTGTGGTGTTTGAGATGTACGTGTGGTAGGTGCTAATGTTACTGAAAGCTCTATAGAACAAACACTGGCTTGTCCTTGCCAAAGACAACTGACAACTTCTGTTACTGGATGGGCTACCCCACTCCCTTTCTTTGGCAGCCGCACAGCTGTACCACTTGTAGATGAGACCCAGAAAGAGCATGTGCTGGAGTGGATGGCAAGCGCTGCATCAAGTGGCCTCTTCCTCCACCTCAATATCACACACAGTTCAGGTCTCAGACATACCACACAATTACACTTGTTTCCGCCTGCGTCACAACTCTTCAACCGCCCAACTGACTGTGGGGAACCACACATGGGCGAGTCTGCAGAGATTTTCACATCTATCCCATGTGCATCACAGGTCCGCTCCAAAGATCCCCAGACTCAAGAGAAGGAAACCAACTGCACCGATGCCCAAAATCTGTCAGTTTTATCCAGTCCAGAAGAAGTAGGGTCCGAGCAGAATCCAGACCCTTGTCACTAGACATTAATCCAAGGGGGTGGAGGTGATGATGAGGAGACTTAGATACCTGAGGCGCACACTTACTGTACTTTGCTGTCAAGGCAGGCAGATGTGTGTGTGTGTGGTGTGTGTGTGTATGTGATGTGTGTATGTGATGTGTGTGTGTGTGATGTGTGTGTGTGTGGTGTGTGTGATGTATGTGTGGTGTGTGATGTGATGTGTTGTGTGTGTGTGATGTGTGATGTATGTGAATGTGTTGTGATGCGTGTGTGTGTGATGTGTGTGTGTGTGTGTGCGTGTGATGTGTATGTGTATGATATGTGTGTGTATGGGTGTGTGTGATGTGTGTGATGTGATGTGTGTGTGTGGTGTGTGTGTGATGTGTGTGTGTGATGTGATGTGTGTATGTGATGTGTGTGTTGTGATGTGTGTGTGTGGTGTGTGTGTGTGATGTGCGTGTGTGTGGTGTGTGTGATGTGTGTGGTGTGTGTGTGTGTGTGTGTGTGTGTGTGATGTGTGTGTGTGTGGTGTGTGTGATGTGTGTGTGGTGTGTGATGTGATGTGTTGTGTGTGTGATGTGTGTGTGTGTGTGTGTGTGATGTGTGATGGGATGTTTGTGTGTGATTTGCGTGTGTGTGTGTGGTGTGTGTGATGTGTGTGTGTGATGTGTGTGTGTTTGTGTGGTGTGTGTTTGTGATGTGTATGTGATGTGTGTGTGTGTGTTTGTGTGATGTGTATGTGATGTGTGTGTGATGTGTATGTGATGCATGTGTTATGTGTGTGTGATGTGTGTGTGGTGTGTATGTGTGTGTGTGTGGTGTGTGTGTGATGTGTATGTGATGTATATGTGATGTGTGTGTGTGTGTGTGGTGTGTGTGTGATGTGTGTGTGATGTGTGTGTGTATATGTGATGTGTGTGTGTATGTGTGATGTGATGTGTGTGTGATGTGTGTATGATGTGTGTGTGTGATGTGTGTGTGTGTGGTGTGTGTGATGTGTGTGTGGTGTGTGATGTGATGTGTTGTGTGTGATGTGTGATGTATGTGTATGTGTTGTGATGCGTGTGTGTGTGTGATGTGTGTGTGTGTGTGTGCGTGTGATGTGTGTGTGTATGATATGTGTGTGTATGGGTGTGTGTGATGTGTGTGGTGTGTGTGTGATGTGTGTGTGTGTGATGTGATGTGTGTATGTGATGTGTGTGTGTTGTGATGTGTGTGTGTGGTGTGTGTGTGTGGTGTGTGTGTGATGTGCGTGTGTGTGGTGTGTGTGATGTGTATGTGATGTGTGTGATGTGTGTGTGATGTGTATGTGATGTATATGTGATGTGTGTGTGTGTGTGTGGTGTGTGTGTGATGTGATGTGTGTATATGTGTTGTGATGTGTGTGTGTGTGTGATGTGTGTGTGTGTGTATATGTGATGTGTGTGTATGTGTTGTGATGTGTGTGTTTGTGTGTGTGTGTATATGTGATGTGTGTGATATGTGTGTGTATGTGATGTGTGTGATGTGTGTGTGATTGTATGTGATGTGTGTGTGATGTGTGTGTGTGTGTATGCGTGTGATGTGTGTGTATGATGTGTGTGTGTGTGTATGATGTGTGTGTGTGATGTGTGTGTTTATGTGTGTGATGTGATGTGTGTGTGTGTTTGTGTGTGTGTGTGATGTGCGTGGTTGTGTGTGGCGTGTGTGATGTGTGTATGTGATGTGTGTGGTGTGTGTGTATGTGTATGTGATGTGTGTGATGTGATGTGTGTGTGTGTGTGGTGTGATGTGTGTGATGTGATGTGTGTGTGTGTGGTGTGTGAGTGTGTGTGTGTGTGTGTGTGTGTGTGGTGTGTGTGTGGTGTGTGTGTGTGTGATGTGTATGTGATGTGTGTGATGTGTGTGTGGTGTGTGTGTGTGTGTGTGTGTGATGTGTGTGATGTGTTGTGTGTGGTGTGTGTGGGATGTATATGTATGTGTTGTGATGTGTGTGTGTTGTGATGTGTGTGTGATGTGTGTGTATGTGATGTGTGTGTATGTGTGTGTGTGTGTGTGTGGTGTGTGTGTGTGGTGTGTGTGTTGTGATGTGTGTGGTTATATGTGATGTGTGTGTGTATGTGTTGTGATGTGTGTGTGTTTGTGTGTATATGTGATGTGTGTGATGTGTGTGTGATTGTATGTGATGTGTGTGTCTGTGTGTGTGTGTGATGTGTGTGTGTGTGCGTGTATGATGTGTGTGTGCGTATGATGTGTGTTTGATGTGTGTGATGTGATGTGTGTGTGTTTGTGTGTGTGTGATGTGTGTGTTTGTGTGTGTGTGGTGTGTGTGATGTGTGTGATGTGTGGTGTGTGTGTGTGTGTGTGATGTGTATGTGATGTGTGTGATGTGATGTGTGTATATGTGATGTGTGTATATGTGATGTGTGTGATGTGTGTGTATGTGTGATGTGTTGTGTGTGATGTATGTGTATGTGTTGTGATGTGTGTGTGATGTGTGTGATGTGTGTGTGAAGTGTATGTGATGTGTGTGATGTGATGTGTGTGATGTGATGTGTGTGATGTGTGTGTGTGTGTGTGTGTAATGTGTGTGTGTGTATATGTGATGTGTGTGTGATGTGTGTATGTGTGATGTGATGTGTTTTGTGTGTGCGTGTGTGTGTGTGTGATGTGTGATGTATGTGTATGTGTTGTGATGTGTGTGTATGATGTGTGTGTACGTGTGATGTGTGTGATGTGTGTGTGTTATGTGTGTGTGTGTGTGTGTGTGTGATATGTGTGTGTGTATGTGTGTGTGTCTGTGTGTGTATGTGATGTGTGTGTGTGTTGTGATGTGTGTATGTGTGTGTGTGATGTGCGTGTGTGTGTGTGAGTGTGTGATGTGTGTGTGGTGTGTGTATGTGTGATGTGATGTGTTGTGTGTGTGTGTGTGTGATGTGTGTGTGTCATGTGTGATGGGATGTTTGTGTGTGATGTGTGTGTTTGTGTGGTGTGTGTGTGTGATGTGTATGTGATGTGTTTGTGTGTGTTTGTGTGATGTGTATGTGATGTGTGTGTGTGTGATGTGTATTTGATGCGTGTGTGTGGTGTGTGTGTGTGTGTGTGTGTGTGTGATGTGTGTGTGTGTGATGTGTGTGTGATGTGTGTGTGCGTGTGATGTGTGTGTGTATGATGTGTGTTTGTATGATCTGTGTGTGTGTGATGTGTGTGTGATGTGTGTGTGTGATGTGCGTGTTTGTGTGTGTGTGGTGTACGTGATGTGTGTGTGTGTGTGATGTGTGTGTGTGGTGTGTGTGTGTGTGTGTGTGTTTGTGTGATGTATGTGATGTGTGTGTTTGTGTGATGTGTATGTGATGTGTGTGTGATGTGTGTGTGTGATGTGTATGTGATGTGTGTGTGATGTGTGTGTGTATGTGATGTGTATGTGATGTGTGTGTGATGTGTGTGTGTGTGTGTGTGTGTGTGTGGTGTGTGTGTGATGTGTGTGATGTGTGTGTGTGATTTGTGTGTGTGTGTATGTGATGTGTGTGATGTGTGTGTGTGTGTGTGATGTGATGTGTGTGTATGTGTGTGTGTGATGTGTGTATGTGTGATGTGATGTGTTGTGTGTGGTGTGTGTGTGATGTATGTGTATGTGTTGTGATGTGTGTGTGATGTGTGTGTGTGTGTATGTGATGTGTGTGTATGTGTTGTGATGTGTGTGTTTGTGTGTGTGATGTGTGTATATGTGATGTGTGCGTGTATGTGTGTGTGTATATGTGATGTGTGTGATATGTGTGTGTATGTGATGTGTGTGATGTGTGTGTGATTGTGTGTGTGTCTGTGTGTGTGTGTGTGTGTGTGTGTGTGGTGTGTGTGTGTATGTGATGTGTATGTGATGTGTGTGATGTGTGTGTGTGTATGTGATGTGTATGTGATGTGTGTGATGTGTGTGTGTGTATGTGATGTGCGTGTGTCTGTGTTTGTGTGTGTGGTGTGTGTATGTGATGTGTATGTGATGTGTGTGTGATTGTATGTGATGTGTGTGTGATTGTATGTGATGTGTGTGATATGTGTGTGTGTATGTGATGTGTGTGTGATTGTATGTGATGTGCGTGTGTCTGTGTTTGTGTGTGTGGTGTGTGTATGTGATGTGTGTGTGATTGTATGTGATGTATGTTTGTGTTTGTGTGTGGATCATGTCATCATCTCCTCCTCCTTCCCTCCCTGCATCCAATCAGATGTCCCGTGTGCGTACATACGCACCTCAACCTGTGGGACACCAGACATAGCAGTGGATAATCACACGCCAATGTACACAGGTGTGTCTTGTGATTTTGCACACAATATAGCTTCCAGGTAACACAGGCCTGGCACCTCCTGACATAGCTGTAGGTGAAACGCGTGTCGAGGTACTGGGTAGAGATGTGTGAACATCCCAAGGTTCAATTAGGTTTGTGTTCACCAAATTCACATGTGTTCATATCTGAACCCCTTGAATTAAGTGGGAGGCAAAAACAGAGACAGAGACTACACCTTTAGGGGGGAGGGGAAAAGCTGCTCCAACTGCTCCAACCGTTTTACTGTGCAACCACACTGTTTTGGCACAGCCATTCATTTTCTAGACTATTAACATAAGAAATATTGAGGATTATAAGTAACAGGTTTAGGCCTGTTGCTCTGAGACCCCTGCCACTACAGACCACACACAACAAGAAGACCCAACTTGGAGTCTCCACATTTCCAATAATTTGGGGCAGACACCAGGACAGTTTGATCAATTGCCCCAGAGTACCTGTAGTAGTACACATCAGCCTGGCATGGGCTATGCACGACACAGGGTCTGGCCCAGGATTTACTGATTTCAAGTTTAGTTAAAATGAAAAGCTTGGTGGATGAGTGACAGGTATAGGCCTGCTATGCCTTCATACCTTATACAACGGCCCAAACTTTTTCCCTGATTAGTCACAGTCAGGTGGCTGCAATAGCTTCATAGACTGTTATTGCAAGATACATTTAAGGATAGTAAGAGCGGTGGATGAGTGAAAGGGAGGTGCATTTCGGCCAGTCTGGGAGCTCTACTGCTACAGGCAACACATAACAAGGACACCCAATCAGCGTTAGTGTGGGAATCTGACTGCTCCAAAATGAAGGGTACATCCAACATGAATGGGAAATACCGAGGTTGTGGGGGAATGGGGAATAGGCATTGTGTTGTGATGTTGTATTGACGTTGCAGACATAACTGTGGGTTAAACAGCTGGGTTATCGGATCAGGACTAATGGTGACAGTCAAGGGTGGTTATCGTGGAATTACATTTCTGGTAAATTTGTGTTTAATACTTAAGGAACCACTTAAGGCCACTGCTGGAGACCAGCACAGACCTCGGAAAGTCAAACGTGAGTAGGAAATCCCAATGTTGTGTTGCAAGTGGGAATAAGTGTGGTGTTTGAGATGTACGTGTGGTAGGTGCTAATGTTACTGAAAGCTCTATAGAACAAACACTGGCTTGTCCTTGCCAAAGACAACTGACAACTTCTGATACTGGATGGGCTACCCCACTCCCTTTCTTTGGCAGCCGCACAGCTGTACCACTTGTAGATGAGACCCAGAAAGAGCATGTGCTGGAGTGGATGGCAAGCGCTGCATCAAGTGGCCTCTTCCTCCACCTCAATATCACACACAGTTCAGGTCTCAGACATACCACACAATTACACTTGTTTCCGCCTGCGTCACAACTCTTCAACCGCCCAACTGACTGTGGGGAACCACACATGGGCGAGTCTGCAGAGATTTTCACATCTATCCCATGTGCATCACAGGTCCGCTCCAAAGATCCCCAGACTCAAGAGAAGGAAACCAACTGCACCGATGCCCAAAATCTCTGTCAGTTGTATCCAGTCCAGAAGAAGTAGGGTCCGAGCAGAATCCAGACCCTTGTCACTAGACATTAATCCAAGGGGGTGGAGGTGATGATGAGGAGACGTAGATACCTGAGGTGCACACTTACTGTACTTTGCTGTCAAGGCAGGCAGATGTGTGTGTGTGGTGTGTGTGTGTGTGTGTGGTGTGTGTGTGTATGTGATGTGTGTATGTGATGTGTGTGTGTGTGTGTGTGATGTGCGTGTGTGGTGTGTGTGATGTGTGTGTGTGTGTGTGTGTGTGATGTGTGTGTGTGTGGTGTGTGTGATGTGTGTGTGGTGTGTGATGTGATGTGTTGTGTGTGTGTGATGTGTGATGTATGTGTATGTGTTCTGATGCGTGTGTGTGATGTGTGTGTGTGTGCGTGTGATGTGTGTGTGTATGATATGTGTGTGTATGGGTGTGTGTGATGTGTGTGTGTGATGTGATGTGTGTGTGTGGTGTGTGTGATGTGATGTGTGTATGTGATGTGTGTGTGTGTGTTGTGATGTGTGTGTGTGGTGTGTGTGTGTGATGTGCGTGTGTGTGTGTGGTGTGTGTGATGTGTGTGTGTGTGTGTGGTGTGTGTGTGTGTGTGTGTGTGGTGTGTGTGATGTGTGTGTGGTGTGTGTGATGTGTGTGTGGTGTGTGATGTGATGTGTTGTGTGTGTGATGTGTGTGTGTATGTGTGATGTGTGATGGGATGTTTGTGTGTGATGTGCGTGTGTGTGTGTGTGTGGTGTGTGTGATGTGTGTGTGTGTGATGTGTGTGTGTTTGTGTGGTGTGTGTTTGTGATGTGTATGTGATGTGTGTGTGTTTGTGTGATTTGTATGTGATGTGTGTGTGATGTGTATGTGATGCATGTGTTATGTGTGAGTGATGTGTATGTGTGTGTGGTGTGTGTGTGTGTGTGATGTGTATGTGATGTGTATGTGATGTGTGTGTGTGTGTGGTGTGTGATGTGATGTGTGTGTGATGTGTGTATGATGTGTGTGTGTGTGATGTGTGTGTGTGTGGTGTGTGTGATGTGTGTGCATGTAATGTGTTGTGTGTGTGTGATGTGTGATGTATGTGTTGTGATGGGTGTGTGTGTGATGTGTGTGTGTGTGTGTGTGTGCGTGTGATGTGTGTGTATGATATGTGTGTGTATGGGTGTGTGTGATGTGTGTGTGTGATGTGATGTGTGTGTGTGGTGTGTGTGTGATGTGTGTGTGTGATGTGATGTGTGTATGTGATGTGTGTGTGTGTGTGTGTTGTGATGTGTGTGTGTGGTGTGTGTGTGTGATGTACGTGTGTGTGTGATGTGTGTGTGTGTGGTGTGTGATGTGTGTGTGGTGTGTGTGTGTGTGTGTGATGTGCGATGGATGTTTGTGTGTGATGTGCGTGTGTGTGTGTGTGTGTGTGGTGTGTGTGATGTGTGTGATGTGTGTGTGTGTGTGTGTGATGTGTGTGTGTTTGTGTGGTGTGTGTTTGTGATGTGTATGTGATGTGTGTGTGATGTGTATGTGATGCATGTGTTATGTGTGTGTGATGTGTGTGTGTGTGTGTGTGGTGTGTGTGTGTGTGTGTGATGTGTATGTGATGTGTATGTGATGTGTGTGTGTGTGTGGTGTGTGTGTGTGATGTGTGTGTGTGATGTGTGTGTGTATATGTGATGTGTGTGTGTATGTGTGATGTGATGTGTGTGTGATGTGTGATGTGATGTGTGTGTGTGTGTGTGATGTGTGTGTGTGTGTGATGTGTGTGTATGTGCGTGTGATGTGTGTGTGTGTGTGATGTGCGTGTTTGTGTGTGTGTGGTATGCGTGATGTGTGTGTGATGTGTGTGTGTGTGGTGTGTGTGTGTGGTGTGTGTGTGTGTTATGTGTATGTGATGTATGTGTGTGGTGTGTGTGTGTGTGTGTGGTGTGTGTGTGTGATGTGTATGTGATGTGTGTGATGTGTGTGTGATGTGTATGTGATGTATATGTGATGTGTGTGTGTGTATGTGATGTGTGTGTGATGTGTGTGTGTGTGTGTGTGTGTGTTATGTGTATGTGATGTGTGTGTGTGTGGTGTGGTGTGTGTGTGTGTGTGTGTGTGTGTGGTGTGTGTGTGTGATGTGTATGTGATGTGTGTGATGTGTGTGTGATGTGTATGTGATGTATATGTGATGTGTGTGTGTGTGTGTGGTGTCTGTGTGATGTGATGTGTGTGTGTGTGTGTGATGTGATGTGTTGTTTGTGGTGTGTGTGATGTATGTGTATGTGTTGTGATGTGTGTGATGTGTGTGTGTGTGTGTATGTGATGTGTGTATATGTGTTGTGATGTGTGTGATGTGTGTGTTGTGATGTGTGTGTGTGTATATGTGATGTGTGTGTATGTGTTGTGATGTGTGTGTTTGTGTGTGTGTGTATATGTGATGTGTGTGATATGTGTGTGTATGTGATGTTTGTGATGTGTGTGTGATTGTATGTGATGTGTGTGTGTGTGATGTGTGTGTGTGTATGCGTGCGATGTGTGTGTGTATGATGTGTGTGTGTGTGTATAATGTGTGTGTGTGATGTGTGTGTTTGTGTGTGATGTGATGTGTGTTTGTGTGTGTGTGTGTGTGTGATGTGCGTGGTTGTGTGTGGTGTGTGTGATGTGTGTATGTGATGTGTGTGGTGTGTGTGTATGTGTATGTGATGTGTGTGATGTGATGTGTAAGTGTGTGTGTGTGGTGTGTGTGGTGTGTGTGTATGTGTATGTGATGTGTGTGATGTGATGTGTGTGTGTGTGTGTGTGTGTGTGTGGTGTGGTGTGTGTGTGTATGTGTATGTGATGTGTGTGTGTGTGTGTGGTGTGTGAGTGTGTGTGTGTGTGTGTGGTGTGTGTGTGTGGTGTGTGTGTGATGTGTATGTGATGTGTGTGATGTGTGTGTGTGTGTGGTGTGTGTGTGTGTGTGTGATGTGTGTGATGTGATGTGTGTGTGATGTGTTGTGTGTGGTGTGTGTGGGATGTGTGTGTGATGTGTGTGTGATGTGTTCTGATGTGTGTGTTGTGATGTGTGTGTGTGATGTGTGTGTGTATATGATGTGTGTGTATGTGTTGTGATGTGTGTGTGTGTGATGTGTGTGTTGTGATGTGTGTGGTTATATGTGATGTGTGTGTGTATGTGTTGTGATGTGTGTGTGTTTGTGTGTATATGTGATGTGTGTGATATGTGTGTGTGTATGTGATGTGTGTGATGTGTGTGTGATTGTATGTGATGTGTGTGTGTCTGTGTGTGTGTGTGATGTGTGTGTGCGTGTATGATGTGTGTGTGTATGATATGTGTTTGATGTGTGTGATGTGATGTGTGTGTGTGTGTGTGTTTGTGTGTGTGTGATGTGTGTGTTTGTGTGTGTGTGGTGTGTGTGATGTGTGTGTGTGGTGTGTGTGTGTGTGTGTGTGTGTGTGTGATGTGTATGTGATGTGTGTGATGTGATGTGTGTATATGTGATGTGTGTATATGTGATGTGTGTGTATGTGTGATGTGTTGTGTGTGATGTATGTGTATGTGTTGTGATGTGTGTGTGATGTGTGTGTGTGAAGTGTATGTGATGTGTGTGATGTGATGTGATGTGTGTGTGTGTGTGTGTGTGTGTGTAATGTGTGTGTGTGTGTATATGTGATGTGTGTGTGATGTGTGTATGTGTGATGTGATGTGTTTTGTGTGTACGTGTGATGTGTGTGATGTGTGTGTGTGTGATATGTGTGTGTGTGTGTGTGTGTGTGTGTGTGTGATATGTGTGTGTGTATGTGTGTGTGTGTCTGTGTGTGTATGTGATGTGTGTGTGTGTTGTGATGTGTGTATGTGTGTGTGTGATGTGCGTGTGTGTGTGTGTGAGTGTGTGATGTGTGTGGTGTGTGTGTGTGTGTGTGATGTGTGTGTGTCATGTGTGATGGGATGTTTGTGTGTGATATGTGTGTTTGTGTGGTGTGTGTGTGTGTGATGTGTATGTGATGTGTTTGTGTGTGTTTGTGTGATGTGTATGTGATGTGTGTGTGTGATGTGTATTTGATGCGTGTGTGTGGTGTGTGTGTGTGTGTGATGTGTGTGTGTGTGATGTGTGTGTGTGTGATGTGTGTGTGATGTGTGTGTGCGTGTGATGTGTGTGTATGTGTGATGTGATGTGTGTGTGATGTGTGTGTGTGTGATGTGTGTGTGTGTTTGTATGATCTGTGTGTGTGTGATGTGTGTGTGATGTGTGTGTGTGTGATGTGTGTATGTGTGTGTGTGTGTGATGTGCGTGTTTGTGTGTGTGTGGTGTACGTGATGTGTGTGTGTGTGATGTGTGTGTGGTGTGTGTGTGTTTGTGTGATGTGTATGTGATGTGTGATGTGTATGTGATGTGTGTGTGATGTGTGTGTGTGTGTGTGTGATGTGTATGTGATGTGTGTGTGGTGTGTGTGTGTATGTGATGTGGATGTGTGTGTGTGTGTGATGTGTGGTGTGTGTGTGTGATGTATGTGTATGTGTTGTGATGTGTGTGTGATGTGTGTGTGTGTGTGTGTATGTGATGTGTGTGTATGTGTTGTGATGTGTGTGTTTCTGTGTGTGATGTGTGTATATGTGATGTGTGCGTGTATGTGTGTGTGTATATGTGATGCGTGTGATATGTGTGTGTATGTGATGTGTGTGTGTGTGTATATATGTAATGTGTGTGATATGTGTGTGATGTGTGTGATGTGTGTGTGATTGTGTGTGTGTCTGTGTGTGTGTGTGTGTGTGGTGTGTGTGTGTGTATGTGATGTGTATGTGATGTGTGTGTGATTGTATGTGATGTGTGTGTGTGTGTGTATATGTGATGTGTGTGATATGTGTGTGTATGTGATGTGTGTGATGTGTGTGTGATTGTGTGTGTGTCTGTGTGTGTGTGTGTGTGTGTGTGTGTGGTGTGTGTGTGTATGTGATGTGTATGGGATGTGTGTGTGATTGTATGTGATGTGTGTGTGTGTGTGTGGTGTGTGTGTGTGTGTATGTGATGTGTGTGTGATTGTATGTGATGTGTGTGTGTATATGTGATGTGTGTGATATGTGTGTGTGTATGTGATGTGTGTGTGATTGTATGTGATGTGCGTGTGTCTGTGTTTGTGTGTGTGGTGTGTGTATGTGATGTGTGTGTGATTGTATGTGATGTATGTTTGTGTGTGTGTGTGGATCATGTCATCATCTCCTCCTCCTTCCCTCCCTGCATCCAATCAGATGTCCCGTGTGCGTACATACGCACCTCAACCTGTGGGACACCAGACATAGCAGTGGATAATCACACGCCAATGTACACAGGTGTGTCTTGTGATTTTGCACACAATATAGCTTCCAGGTAACACAGGCCTGGCACCTCCTGACATAGCTGTAGGTGAAACGCATGTCGAGGTACTGGGTAGAGATGTGTGAACATCCCAAGGTTCAATTAGGTTTGTGTTCACCAAATTCACATGTGTTCATATCTGAACCCCTTGAATTAAGTGGGAGGCAAAAACAGAGACAGAGACTACACCTTTAGGGGGGGGGGGCAAAAGCTGCTCCAACTGCTCCAACCGTTTTACTGTGCAACCACACTGTTTTGGCACAGCCATTCATTTTCTAGACTATTAACATAAGAAATATTGAGGATTATAAGTAACAGGTTTAGGCCTGTTGCTCTGAGACCCCTGCCACCACAGACCACACACAACAAGAAGACCCAACTTGGAGTCTCCACATTTCCAATAATTTGGGGCAGACACCAGGACAGTTTGATCAATTGCCGCAGAGTACCTGTAGTGTCTATACACATCAGCCTGGCATGGGCTATGCACGACACAGGGTCTGGCCCAGGATTTACTGATTTCAAGTTTAGTTAAAATGAAAAGCTTGGTGGATGAGTGACAGGTATAGGCCTGCTATGCTGGAAGCCTTCATACCTTATACAACGGCCCAAACTGTTTCCCTGATTAGTCACAGTCAGGTGGCTGCAATAGCTTCATAGACTGTTATTGCAAGATACATTTAAGGATAGTAAGAGCGGTGGATGAGTGAAAGGGAGGTGCATTTCGGCCAGTCTGGGAGCTCTACTGCTACAGGCAACACATAACAAGGACACCCAATCAGCGTTAGTGTGGGAATCTGACTGCTCCAAAATGAAGGGTACATCCAACATGAATGGGAAATACCGAGGTTGTGGGGGAATGGGGAATAGGCATTGTGTTGTGATGTTGTATTGACGTTGCAGACATAACTGTGGGTTAAACAGCTGGGTTATCGGATCAGGACTAATGGTGACAGTCAAGGGTGGTTATCGTGGAATTACATTTCTGGTAAATTTGTGCTCAATACTTAAGGAACCACTTAAGGCCACTGCTGGAGACCAGCACAGACCTCGGAAAGTCAAACGTGAGTAGGAAATCCCAATGTTGTGTTGCAAGTGGGAATAAGTGTGGTGTTTGAGATGTACGTGTGGTAGGTGCTAATGTTACTGAAAGCTCTATAGAACAAACACTGGCTTGTCCTTGCCAAAGACAACTGACAACTTCTGTTACTGGATGGGCTACCCCACTCCCTTTCTTTGGCAGCCGCACAGCTGTACCACTTGTAGATGAGACCCAGAAAGAGCATGTGCTGGAGTGGATGGCAAGCGCTGCATCAAGTGGCCTCTTCCTCCACCTCAATATCACACACAGTTCAGGTCTCAGACATACCACACAATTACACTTGTTTCCGCCTGCGTCACAACTCTTCAACCGCCCAACTGACTGTGGGGAACCACACATGGGCGAGTCTGCAGAGATTTTCACATCTATCCCATGTGCATCACAGGTCCGCTCCAAAGATCCCCAGACTCAAGAGAAGGAAACCAACTGCACCGATGCCCAAAATCTGTCAGTTGTATCCAGTCCAGAAGAAGTAGGGTCCGAGCAGAATCCAGACCCTTGTCACTAGACATTAATCCAAGGGGGTGGAGGTGATGATGAGGAGACTTAGATACCTGAGGCGCACACTTACTGTACTTTGCTGTCAAGGCAGGCAGTGTAAGAGGGCGGCAGTTGGGGTGATGAATGGGTTGACAGAGAGGATGACAATGAGATTCTAGAACAAACACCAACTGACTACAGCTCTCATCCACTAATTTATTTTTTTAATTTATTTATTTTTTTTAAAAAAGGTCCACTGTAATCGATGGTGATGTCCCACGACGTTCCCCAAAAACGAACCTGAAAGACATAAATAGAGAACATTGTTAAAAAAAATAAAGAGTAGACAAAAGACACCCTTGAAACTTCAAGATTTGAAATCCCCAAGGCTTGGAGGACAAACCTATCCATCTAACACTTCCTCCAGTGCTTCTGTCTCCTCCACCTGCTCTACGGCCTCCACCTGTGCCCTCAACCTCTCCCTTAATGGGATATGCATGCCAACAGTGCAGAGAGAATCCCCCACCTCTGTGTAAGAGGGTGACCTATGGTCTGTACTCCCCTGAAGACATCATTGGTCGCATTGCAAATGTGTATATATTGTATAGAGTAATATGTGAACGTTTTCAGGTGGGTTATGTCGTGGTCCTGCCAGCTACCACTAGATGGCTCTGACTTTCTATCTTCTAGGAGGGAGACCAGGTCTAAAGGGGGTTTTACACGCAACGAAATCGCTAACGAGATGTCGTTGGGGTGACGGAATTCGTGACGCACATCCGGCCTCGTAGCGACGTCGTTGCGTGTGAAACGCATGAACGACCGTTAAACGATCTAAATTACTTACCTAATCGTTGACACGTCGTTCTAATCCCGATTATCGTTGCTGCTGCAGGTACAGTGTTGTTCTTCGTTTCCGAGGCAGCACACATCGCTGTGTGCGACACCGTAGGAGCGACAAACATCTCCTTACTTGCATCCACCATCTATGTGGAAGGAAGAAAGGAGGTGGGCGGGATGTTACGTCCCACTCATCTCCGCCCCTCTGCTTCTATTGGACGGCTGCCGTGTGACGTCGCTGTGACGCCGCACGACCCGCCCCCTTAGAAGGAAGTGGGTCGCCGGCCAGAGTGATGTCGCAGGGCAGGTAAGCGTGTGAAGGGAGAGCGCGATTTTGTGCGCGATGGGCAGCGATATGCCCGTGCCACACAAACGATGGGGGCGGGTACGCTCGCTAGCGATATCGCTACCATGTAAAGCCCCCTTAAGTCTCGGAGAATCACTGCACACTCAAGTACAATGCAATATTTATTTGTGATTTTTTTCAGAAATAATTGTGAATAAAAATGTCCGTCTCTAACGTTTCGGCCCAAGGGGCCTTGATCACAGGGTCGCTGTCACAAGTAGTCCTGGTATAAGGATGTCTAGTGTGAAGTGTGAGGAATGCTGACGTCCCTATGCTGGGAGATCTGTCAGGGAGCAGACATACGAGGAGAACCCTTCATATTGTATTCTATTTGAGTGTGCAGTGAAGAGACAGGCAGAAGATCGGGCAGGCGGTGAAGTATCTGTGCCTCTCCTCTGTCGCAGAATGCTGGTGTGAGAAATCCGTTTAAAGTAAAGATAAAGTGTCTTACAGCTGGCCCAATTGTGTGCTTTATTCCTATGGAAGTGAACCTGCACCCGGTGCACTGGACCAGCAGCAGCGGCTGACCGCCCAGAAGTGGCCTGGCCCTCGGGTAACCGCACCGCTGAATCCACCACACACTCCATCCCCAGTTATGTAGCGTGTCAGGCGGGTGCTGGACTGCGTCCCTCATCCTCGGCTGACACCCGGCCTCGCGTTACATCCGTACAGCTCGGCCAGGGCTCAACATAATCCGGCAGTGCTGAACTTAATCTGCATTGGAGAACGCGGTCACAGCTGCAGAGTTGTGGACCACTATCCAGGCCCAGTTTGATCAATGGCTGTCTCCACTGAACCTGGAGCCAGAGAAGGCCGTGTGCGATAACAGTGCGAACCTGGTGGTGGCCCTATGCCGGGGTAACCTTACTCCCGTGCATATCGCCCCCGTGCATATCGCCCCCGTGCATATGTGTCGCCCTGGGCAAGCCAGGGGACACAGGTCACACACCACCACACCCTACATCCCAGCTAGGAACACCACAGCTAACCAGAAATCCTTGTTGCCTTCCTCCAGAGGCTGATGATTCACACCAGGGGGTGGGCCAGGCAGTTAGCTCCGCCCACCGAGGAGGTCACAGCTCTGGAGGCGGGAGAAAACCAGGCAGTCCAGTGAGGGACATGAAGGAGTGAACAACGCAGATTAGCCCAGGCAGGGCTTGAGTGCAGATAGCTCAGGGAGGAGCAGGAGTGAGGAGCTAAGTAGAGGAGTTAAGAAAGTGAAAGTAGAAAGAAGAAAAGTGGTGACGAAAAGAAAGCCTGAAGTAGTCCAGCTGTGTGCAGGACAGGTCAGCAAGGTCAGCAACGGCGGTGACTGTCTGGAGGGGGACCGTTTGGAAGTTCCTGGAAGGACCCCGGAGGCTGTGTGCCCGGCGGTCTGGAGCAGTGTTCCGAAGGACAGTCAGCACCAGGGCAGGGGCCTCTCGGACCCCGGCAAGGCTTGGAGTCGTCATAATTTGCCAAATCCGTCAGTGATGGGGATGTAGATCCCCCAACAACCAAGTCCCGATTGAAGGCAACAGCCCAACCAGAGTAGAAGAGACACCGCCACCGCCAAGGCACCAGTTTCTTAGGGCCAGCGCCTGCGGCCAAAATCCCCCTGAGCAATGCAGGTGACTAGTGTCTCCATACAGGATGTGAGGAGTGTGTGTGGAAGAATGGCCAAAATCCACCTGAGCAATGCAGGTGACTAGTGTTTCCATACAGGATGTGAGGAGTGTAGGCAGAAGAATGGACCAAAATCCACCGGAGCAATGCAGGCGTATAGTGTCTCCATACAGGATGTGAGGAGTGTGTGCGGAAGAATGGGCCAAAATCCACCTGAGCAATGCAGGTGACTAGTGTCTCCATACAGGATGTGAGGAGTGTGTGTGGAAGAATGGCCAAAATCCACCTGAGCAATGCAGGCGACTAGTGTCTCCATACAGGATGTGAGGAGTGTGTGCAGAAGAATGGGCCAAAATCCACCCGAGCAATGCAGGCGACTAGTGTCTCCATACAGGATGTGAGGAGTGTGTGCGGAAGAATGGCCAAAATCCACCTGAGCAATGCAGGCGACTAGTGTCTCCATACAGGATGTGAGGAGTGTATGCGGAAGAATGGGCCAAAATCCACCTGAGCAATGCAGGCGACTAGTGTCTCCATACAGGATGTGAGGAGTGTGTGCGGAAGAATGAACCAAAATCCACCTGAGCAATGCAGGCGACTAGTGTCTCCATACAGGATGTGAGGAGTGTGTGCGGAAGAATGAACCAAAATCCACCTGAGCAATGCAGGTGACTAGTGTCTCTATACAGGATGTGAGGAGTGTGTGCGGAAGAATGGACCAAACTCCACCTGAGCAATGCAGGCGACTAGTGTCTCCATACAGGATGTGAGAAGTGTGTGCGGAAGAATGGGCCAAAATCCACCTGAGCAATGCAGGCGACTAGTGTCTCCATACAGGATGTGAGGAGTGTGTGTGCGGAAGAATGGGCCAAAATCCCCCTGAGCAATGCAGGTGACTAGTGTCTCCATACAGGATGTGAGGAGTGTGTGGGCGGAAGAATGGGCCAAAATCCACCTGAGCAATGCAGGGGACTAGTGTCTCCATACAGGATGTGAGGAGTGTGTGTGGAAGAACGGCCCAAAATCCACCTGAGCAATGCAGGCGACCAGTGTCTCCATACAGGATGTGAGGAGTGTGTGCGGAAGAATGGGCCAAAATCCACCTGAGCAACGCAGGCGACTAGTGTCTCCATACAGGATGTGAGGAGTGTGTGCGGAAGAATGGGCCAAAATCCACCTGAGCAATGCAGGCGACTAGTGTCTCCATACAGGATGTGAGGAGTGTGTGCGGAAGAATGGACCAAAATCCACCTGAGCAATGCAGGTGACTAGTGTCTCCATACAGGATGTGAGGAGTGTGTGCGGAAGAATGGGCCAAAATCCACCTGAGCAATGCAGGTGACTAGTGTCTCCATACAGGATGTGAGGAGTGTGTGCGGAGGAATGGCCAAAATCCACCTGAGCAATGCAGGTGACTAGTGTCTCCATACAGGATGTGAGGAGTGTGTGCGGAAGAATGGCAAAAAAACAACCTGAGCAATGCAGGTGACTAGTGTCTCCATACAAGATGTGAGGAGTGTGTGCGGAAGAATGGGCCAAAATCCACCTGAGCAATGCAGGCGACTAGTGTCTCCATACAGGATGTGAGGACTGTGTGTGGAAGAATGGCCAAAATCCACCTGAGCAATGCAGGCGACTAGTGTCTCCATACAGGATGTGAGGAGTGTGTGCGGAAGAATGGGCCAAAATCCACCTGAGCAATGCAGGCGACTAGTGTCTCCATACAGGATGTGAGGAGTGTGTGTGCGGAAGAATGGACCAAAATCCACCTGAGCAATGCAGGCGACTAGTGTCTCCATACAGGATATGAGGAGTGTGTGCGGAAGAATGGGCCAAAATCCACCTGAGCAATGCAGGCGACTAGTGTCTCCATACAGGATGTGAGGAGTGTGTGCGGAAGAATGGGCCAAAATCCACCTGAGCAATGCAGGCGACTAGTGTCTCCATACAGGATGTGAGGAGTGTGTGCGGAAGAATGGACCAAAATCCACCTGAGCAATGCAGGTGACTAGTGTCTCCATACAGGATGTGAGGAGTGTGTGCGGAAGAATGGGCCAAAATCCACCTGAGCAATGCAGGTGACTAGTGTCTCCATACAGGATGTGAGGAGTGTGTGCGGAGGAATGGACCAAAATCCACCTGAGCAATGCAGGTGACTAGTGTCTCTATACAGGATGTGAGGAGTGTGTGCGGAAGAATGGGCCAAAATCCACCTGAGCAATGCAGGCGACTAGTGTCTCCATACAGGATGTGAGGACTGTGTGTGGAAGAATGGCCAAAATCCACCTGAGCAATGCAGGCGACTAGTGTCTCCATACAGGATGTGAGGAGTGTGTGCGGAAGAATGAACCAAAATCCACCTGAGCAATGCAGGCGACTAGTGTCTCCATACAGGATGTGAGGAGTGTGTGCGGAAGAATGGGCCAAAATCCACCTGAGCAATGCAGGCGACTAGTGTCTCCATACAGGATGTGAGGAGTGTGTGTGCAGAAGAATGGACCAAAATCCACCTGAGCAATGCAGGTGACTAGTGTCTCCATACAGGATGTGAGGAGTGTGTGCGGAAGAATGGGCCAAAATCCACCTGAGCAATGCAGGCGACTAGTGTCTCCATACAGGATGTGAGGAGTGTGTGCGGAAGAATGAACCAAAATCCACCTGAGCAATGCAGGTGACTAGTGTCTCCATACAGGATGTGAGGAGTGTGTGCGGAAGAATGGACCAAACTCCACCTGAGCAATGCAGGCGATTGTGTCTCCATACAGGATGTGAGCAGTGTGTGCGGAAGAATGGGCCAAAATCCACCTGAGCAATGCAGGCGACTAGTGTCTCCATACAGGATGTGAGGAGTGTGTGTGCGGAAGAATGGGCCAAAATCCCCCTGAGCAATGCAGGTGACTAGTGTCTCCATACAGGATGTGAGGAGTGTGTGGGCGGAAGAATGGGCCAAAATCCACCTGAGCAATGCAGGCGACCAGTGTCTCCATACAGGATGTGAGGAGTGTGTGCGGAAGAATGGGCCAAAATCCACCTGAGCAATGCAGGCGACTAGTGTCTCCATACAGGATGTGAGGAGTGTGTGCGGAAGAATGGGCCAAAATCCACCTGAGCAATGCAGGCGACTAGTGTCTCCATACAGGATGTGAGGGGTGTGTGCGGAAGAATGGACAAAATCCACCTGAGCAATGCAGGTGACTAGTGTCTCCATACAGGATGTGAGGAGTGTGTGCGGAAGAATGGGCCAAAATCCACCTGAGCAATGCAGGTGACTAGTGTCTCCATACAGGATGTGAGGAGTGTGTGCAGAGAAATGGACCAAAATCCACCTGAGCAATGCAGGTGACTAGTGTCTCCATACAGGATGTGAGGAGTGTGTGCGGAAGAATGGCAAAAAAACAACCTGAGCAATGCAGGTGACTAGTGTCTCCATACAAGATGTGAGGAGTGTGTGCGGAAGAATGGGCCAAAATCCACCTGAGCAATGCAGGCGACTAGTGTCTCCATACAGGATGTGAGGACTGTGTGTGGAAGAATGGCCAAAATCCACCTGAGCAATGCAGGCGACTAGTGTCTCCATACAGGATGTGAGGAGTGTGTGTGCGGAAGAATGGACCAAAATCCACCTGAGCAATGCAGGCGACTAGTGTCTCCATACAGGATATGAGGAGTGTGTGCGGAAGAATGGGCCAAAATCCACCTGAGCAATGCAGGCGACTAGTGTCTCCATACAGGATGTGAGGAGTGTGTGCGGAAGAATGGACCAAAATCCACCTGAGCAATGCAGGTGACTAGTGTCTCCATACAGGATGTGAGGAGTGTGTGCGGAAGAATGGGCCAAAATCCACCTGAGCAATGCAGGTGACTAGTGTCTCCATACAGGATGTGAGGAGTGTGTGCGGAAGAATGGCAAAAAAACAACCTGAGCAATGCAGGTGACTAGTGTCTCCATACAAGATGTGAGGAGTGTGTGCGGAAGAATGGGCCAAAATCCACCTGAGCAATGCAGGCGACTAGTGTCTCCATACAGGATGTGAGGACTGTGTGTGGAAGAATGGCCAAAATCCACCTGAGCAATGCAGGCGACTAGTGTCTCCATACAGGATGTGAGGAGTGTGTGTGCGGAAGAATGGACCAAAATCCACCTGAGCAATGCAGGCGACTAGTGTCTCCATACAGGATATGAGGAGTGTGTGCGGAAGAATGGGCCAAAATCCACCTGAGCAATGCAGGCGACTAGTGTCTCCATACAGGATGTGAGGAGTGTGTGCGGAAGAATGGACCCAAAATCCACCTGAGCAATGCAGGTGACTAGTGTCTCCATACAGGATGTGAGGAGTGTGTGCGGAAGAATGGGCCAAAATCCACCTGAGCAATGCAGGCGACTAGTGTCTCCATACAGGATGTGAGGAGTGTGTGCGGAAGAATGGACAAAATCCACCTGAGCAATGCAGGTGACTAGTGTCTCCATACAGGATGTGAGGAGTGTGTGTGGAAGAATATGCCAAAATCCACCTGAGCAATGCAGGTGACTAGTGTCTCCATACAGGATGTGAGGAGTGTGTGCGGAAGAATGGACAAAATCCACCTGAGCAATGCAGGTGACTAGTGTCTCCATACAGGATGTGAGGAGTGTGTGTGGAAGAATATGCCAAAATCCACCTGAGCAATGCAGGCGACTAGTGTCTCCATACAGGATGTGAGGAGTGTGTGCGGAAGAATGGGCCAAAATCCACCTGAGCAATGCAGGCGACTAGTGTCTTCATACAGGATATGAGGAGTGTGTGCGGAAGAATGGGCCAAAATCCACCTGAGCAATGCAGGTG
The DNA here is from genome assembly GCF_048569485.1 of Anomaloglossus baeobatrachus. Taxonomy (NCBI): domain Eukaryota; kingdom Metazoa; phylum Chordata; class Amphibia; order Anura; family Aromobatidae; genus Anomaloglossus; species Anomaloglossus baeobatrachus. Next base: position 798,593,641 of record NC_134354.1, read on the forward strand.
ACTAGTGTCTCCATACAGGATGTGAGGAGTGTGTGTGCGGAAGAATGGACCAAAATCCACCTGAGCAATGCAGGCGACTAGTGTCTCCATACAGGATTTGAGGAGTGTGTGCGGAAGAATGGGCCAAAATCCACCTGAGCAATGCAGGCGACTAGTGTCTCCATACAGGATGTGAGGAGTGTGTGCGGAAGAATGGACCCAAAATCCACCTGAGCAATGCAGGTGACTAGTGTCTCCATACAGGATGTGAGGAGTGTGTGTGCGGAAGAATATGCCAAAATCCACCTGAGCAATGCAGGCGACCAGTGTCTCCATACAGGATGTGAGGAGTGTGTGTGCGGAAGAATGGACCAAAATCCACCTGAGCAATGCAGGCGACCAGTGTCTCCATACAGGATGTGAGGAGTGTGTGTGCGGAAGAATGGACCAAAATCCACCTGAGCAATGCAGGCGACTAGTGTCTCCATACAGGATATGAGGAGTGTGTGCGGAAGAATGGGCCAAAATCCACCTGAGCAATGCAGGCGACTAGTGTCTCCATACAGGATGTGAGGAGTGTGTGCGGAAGAATGGACCCAAAATCCACCTGAGCAATGCAGGTGACTAGTGTCTCCATACAGGATGTGAGGAGTGTGTGTGGAAGAATGGCCAAAATCCACCTGAGCAATGCAGGTGACTAGTGTCTCCATACAGGATGTGAGGAGTGTGTGCGGAAGAATGGCAAAAAAACAACCTGAGCAATGCAGGTGACTAGTGTCTCCATACAAGATGTGAGGAGTGTGTGCGGAAGAATGGGCCAAAATCCACCTGAGCAATGCAGGCGACTAGTGTCTCCATACAGGATGTGAGGACTGTGTGTGGAAGAATGGCCAAAATCCACCTGAGCAATGCAGGCGACTAGTGTCTCCATACAGGATGTGAGGAGTGTGTGTGCGGAAGAATGGACCAAAATCCACCTGAGCAATGCAGGCGACTAGTGTCTCCATACAGGATATGAGGAGTGTGTGCGGAAGAATGGGCCAAAATCCACCTGAGCAATGCAGGCGACTAGTGTCTCCATACAGGATGTGAGGAGTGTGTGCGGAAGAATGGGCCAAAATCCACCTGAGCAATGCAGGCGACTAGTGTCTCCATACAGGATGTGAGGAGTGTGTGCGGAGGAATGGACCAAAATCCACCTGAGCAATGCAGGTGACTAGTGTCTCTATACAGGATGTGAGGAGTGTGTGCGGAAGAATGGGCCAAAATCCACCTGAGCAATGCAGGCGACTAGTGTCTCCATACAGGATGTGAGGAGTGTGTGCGGAAGAATGGACCAAACTCCACCTGAGCAATGCAGGCGACTAGTGTCTCCATACAGGATGTGAGCAGTGTGTGCGGAAGAATGGGCCAAAATCCACCTGAGCAATGCAGGCGACTAGTGTCTCCATACAGGATGTGAGGAGTGTGTGTGGAAGAATGGGCCAAAATCCACCTGAGCAATGCAGGCGACTAGTGTCTCCATACAGGATGTGAGGAGTGTGTGCGGAAGAATGGGCCAAAATCCCCCTGAGCAATGCAGGTGACTAGTGTCTCCATACAGGATGTGAGGAGTGTGTGGGCGGAAGAATGGGCCAAAATCCACCTGAGCAATGCAGGCGACCAGTGTCTCCATACAGGATGTGAGGAGTGTGTGCGGAAGAATGGGCCAAAATCCACCTGAGCAATGCAGGCGACTAGTGTCTCCATACAGGATGTGAGGAGTGTGTGCGGAAGAATGGGCCAAAATCCACCTGAGCAATGCAGGCGACTAGTGTCTCCATACAGGATGTGAGGAGTGTGTGCGGAAGAATGGACCAAAATCCACCTGAGCAATGCAGGTGACTAGTGTCTCCATACAGGATGTGAGGAGTGTGTGCGGAAGAATGGGCCAAAATCCACCTGAGCAATGCAGGTGACTAGTGTCTCCATACAGGATGTGAGGAGTGTGTGCAGAGAAATGGACCAAAATCCACCTGAGCAATGCAGGTGACTAGTGTCTCCATACAGGATGTGAGGAGTGTGTGCGGAAGAATGGCAAAAAAACAACCTGAGCAATGCAGGTGATTAGTGTCTCCATACAAGATGTGAGGAGTGTGTGCGGAAGAATGGGCCAAAATCCACCTGAGCAATGCAGGCGACTAGTGTCTCCATACAGGATGTGAGGACTGTGTGTGGAAGAATGGCCAAAATCCACCTGAGCAATGCAGGCGACTAGTGTCTCCATACAGGATGTGAGGAGTGTGTGTGCGGAAGAATGGACCAAAATCCACCTGAGCAATGCAGGCGACTAGTGTCTCCATACAGGATATGAGGAGTGTGTGCGGAAGAATGGGCCAAAATCCACCTGAGCAATGCAGGCGACTAGTGTCTCCATACAGGATGTGAGGAGTGTGTGCGGAAGAATGGGCCAAAATCCACCTGAGCAATGCAGGCGACTAGTGTCTCCATACAGGATGTGAGGAGTGTGTGCGGAAGAATGGACCAAAATCCACCTGAGCAATGCAGGTGACTAGTGTCTCCATACAGGATGTGAGGAGTGTGTGCGGAAGAATGGGCCAAAATCCACCTGAGCAATGCAGGTGACTAGTGTCTCCATACAGGATGTGAGGAGTGTGTGCGGAAGAATGGCAAAAAAACAACCTGAGCAATGCAGTTGACTAGTGTCTCCATACAAGATGTGAGGAGTGTGTGCGGAAGAATGGGCCAAAATCCACCTGAGCAATGCAGGCGACTAGTGTCTCCATACAGGATGTGAGGACTGTGTGTGGAAGAATGGCCAAAATCCACCTGAGCAATGCAGGCGACTAGTGTCTCCATACAGGATGTGAGGAGTGTGTGTGCGGAAGAATGGACCAAAATCCACCTGAGCAATGCAGGCGACTAGTGTCTCCATACAGGATATGAGGAGTGTGTGCGGAAGAATGGGCCAAAATCCACCTGAGCAATGCAGGCGACTAGTGTCTCCATACAGGATGTGAGGAGTGTGTGCGGAAGAATGGACCCAAAATCCACCTGAGCAATGCAGGTGACTAGTGTCTCCATACAGGATGTGAGGAGTGTGTGCGGAAGAATGGACAAAATCCACCTGAGCAATGCAGGTGACTAGTGTCTCCATACAGGATGTGAGGAGTGTGTGTGGAAGAATATGCCAAAATCCACCTGAGCAATGCAGGCGACTAGTGTCTCCATACAGGATGTGAGGAGTGTGTGCGGAAGAATGGGCCAAAATCCACCTGAGCAATGCAGGCGACTAGTGTCTTCATACAGGATATGAGGAGTGTGTGCGGAAGAATGGGCCAAAATCCACCTGAGCAATGCAGGTGACTAGTGTCTCCATACAGGATGTGAGGAGTGTGTGTGCGGAAGAATGGACCAAAATCCACCTGAGCAATGCAGGCGACTAGTGTCTCCATACAGGATATGAGGAGTGTGTGCGGAAGAATGGGCCAAAATCCACCTGAGCAATGCAGGCGACTAGTGTCTCCATACAGGATGTGAGGAGTGTGTGCGGAAGAATGGACCCAAAATCCACCTGAGCAATGCAGGTGACTAGTGTCTCCATACAGGATGTGAGGAGTGTGTGTGCGGAAGAATATGCCAAAATCCACCTGAGCAATGCAGGCGACCAGTGTCTCCATACAGGATGTGAGGAGTGTGTGTGCGGAAGAATGGACCAAAATCCACCTGAGCAATGCAGGCGACCAGTGTCTCCATACAGGATGTGAGCAGTGTGTGTGCGGAAGAATGGACCAAAATCCACCTGAGCAATGCAGGCGACTAGTGTCTCCATACAGGATATGAGGAGTGTGTGCGGAAGAATGGGCCAAAATCCACCTGAGCAATGCAGGCGACTAGTGTCTCCATACAGGATGTGAGGAGTGTGTGCGGAAGAATGGACCCAAAATCCACCTGAGCAATGCAGGTGACTAGTGTCTCCATACAGGATGTGAGGAGTGTGTGTGGAAGAATGGCCAAAATCCACCTGAGCAATGCAGGTGACTAGTGTCTCCATACAGGATGTGAGGAGTGTGTGCAGAAGAATGGACCCAAAATCCACCTGAGCAATGCAGGTGACTAGTGTCTCCATACAGGATGTGAGGAGTGTGTGTGGAAGAATGGGCCAAAATCCACCTGAGCAATGCAGGTGACTAGTGTCTCCAAACAGGATGTGAGGAGTGTGTGCGGAAGAATGGCCAAAATCCACCTGAGTAATGCAGGTGACTAGTGTCTCCATACAGGATGTGAGGAGTGTGTGCGGAAGAATGGGCCAAAATCCACCTGAGCAATGCAGGCGACTAGTGTCTCCATACAGGATGTGAGGAGTGTGTGTGCGGAAGAATGGGCCAAAATCCCCCTGAGCAAAGCAGGTGACTAGTGTCTCCATACAGGATGTGAGGAGTGTGTGTGGAAGAATGGCCAAAATCCACCTGAGCAATGCAGGCGACTAGTGTCTCCAAACAGGATGTGAGGAGTGTGTGCGGAAGAATGGGCCAAAATCCACCTGAGCAATGCAGGCGACTAGTGTCTCCAAACAGGATGTGAGGAGTGTGTGTGGAAGAATGGACCCAAAATCCACCTGAGCAATGCAGACGACTAGTGTCTCCATACAGGATGTGAGGAGTGTGTGTGGAAGAATGGCCAAAATCCACCTGAGCAATGCAGGTGACTAGTGTCTCCAAACAGGATGTGAGGAGTGTGTGTGGAAGAATGGCCAAAATCCACCTGAGCAATGCAGGTGACTAGTGTCTCCATACAGGATGTGAGGAGTGTGTGCGGAGGAATGGACCAAAATCCACCTGAGCAATGCAGGCGACTAGTGTCTCCATACAGGATGTGAGGAGTGTGTGTGGAAGAATGGCCAAAATCCACCTGAGCAATGCAGGCGACTAGTGTCTCCAAACAGGATGTGAGGAGTGTGTGTGGAAGAATGGACCCAAAATCCACCTGAGCAATGCAGACGACTGGTGTCTTTATACAGGATGTGAGGAGTGTGTGCGGAAGAATGGGCCAAAATCCACCTGAGCAATGCAGACGACTGGTGTCTTTATACAGGATGTGAGGAGTGTGTGCGGAAGAATGGGCCAAAATCCACCTGAGCAATGCAGGTGACTAGTGTCTCCATACAGGATGTGAGGAGTGTGTGTGGAAGAATGGCCAAAATCCACCGGAGCAATGCAGGCGACTAGTGTCTCCATACAGGATGTGAGGAGTGTGTGTGTGGAAGAATGGCCAAAATCCACCTGAGCAATGCAGGTGACTAGTGTCTCCATACAGGATGTGAGGAGTGTGTGCAGAAGAATGGGCCAAAATCCACCCGAGCAATGCAGGCGACTAGTGTCTCCATACAGGATGTGAGGAGTGTGTGCGGAAGAATGGCCAAAATCCACCTGAGCAATGCAGGCGACTAGTGTCTCCATACAGGATGTGAGGAGTGTGTGTGGAAGAATGGCTAAAATCCACCTGAGCAATGCAGGCGACTAGTGTCTCCATACAGGATGTGAGGAGTGTGTGCGGAAGAATGGGCCAAAATCCACCTGAGCAATGCAGGCGACTAGTGTCTCCATACAGGATGTGAGGAGTGTGTGTGCGGAAGAATGGGCCAAAATCCCCCTGAGCAATGCAGGTGACTAGTGTCTCCATACAGGATGTGACGAGTGTGTGCGGAAGAATGGACCAAAATCCACCTGAGCAATGCAAGCGACTAGTGTTTCCATACAGGATGTGAGGAGTGTGTGCGCGGAAGAATGGGCCAAAATCCACCTGAGCAATGCAGGTGACTAGTGTCTCCATACAGGATGTGAGGAGTGTGTGTGGAAGAATGGGCCAAAATCCACCTGAGCAATGCAGGTGACTAGTGTCTCCATACAGGATGTGAGGAGTGTGTGCGGAAGAATGGGCCAAAATCCACCTGAGCAATGCAGGCGACTAGTGTCTCCATACAGGATGTGAGGAGTGTGTGTGCGGAAGAATGGACCAAAATCCACCTGAGCAATGCAGGCGACTAGTGTCTCCATACAGGATGTGAGGAGTGTGTGCAGAAGAATGGGCCAAAATCCACCTGAGCAATGCAGGTGACTAGTGTCTCCATACAGGATGTGAGGAGTGTGTGTGGAAGAATGGCTAAAATCCACCTGAGCAATGCAGGCGACTAGTGTCTCCATACAGGATGTGAGGAGTGTGTGTGGAAGAATGGGCCAAAATCCACCTGAGCAATGCAGGCGACTAGTGTCTCCATACAGGATGTGAGGAGTGTGTGTGCGGAAGAATGGACCAAAATCCACCTGAGCAATGCAGGCGACTAGTGTCTCCATACAGGATGTGAGGAGTGTGTGCGGAAGAATGGTCCAAAATCCACCTGAGCAATGCAGGCGACTAGTGTCTCCATACAGGATGTGAGGAGTGTGTGCAGAAGAATGGTCCAAAATCCACCTGAGCAATGCAGGTGACTAGTGTCTCCATACAGGATGTGAGGAGTGTGTGTGGAAGAATGGCTAAAATCCACCTGAGCAATGCAGGCGACTAGTGTCTCCATACAGGATGTGAGGAGTGTATGCAGAAGAATGGACCAAAATCCACCTGAGCAATGCAGGCGACTAGTGTCTCCATACAGGATGTGAGGAGTGTGTGCAGAAAAATGGGCCAAAATCCACCTGACCAATGCAGGTGACCAGTGTCTCCATACAGGATGTGAGGAGTGTGTGTGCGGAAGAATGGACCAAAACCCACCTCAGCAATGCAGGCGACTAGTGTCTCCATACAGGATGTGAGGAGTGTGTGCGGAAGAATTGGCCAAAATCCACCTGAGCAATGCAGGCGACTAGTGTCTCCATACAGGATGTGAGGAGTGTGTGCGGAAGAATGGGCCAAAATCCACCGGAGCAATGCAGGCGACTAGTGTCTCCATACAGGATGTGAGGAGTGTGTGTGGAAGAATGGCCAAAATCCACCTGAGTAATGCAGGTGACTAGTGTCTCCATACAGGATGTGAGGAGTGTGTGTGGAAGAATGGCCAAAATCCACCGGAGCAATGCAGGCGACTAGTGTCTCCATACAGGATGTGAGGAGTGTGTGTGGAAGAATGGCCAAAATCCACCTGAGCAATGCAGGTGACTAGTGTCTCCATACAGGATGTGAGGAGTGTGTGTGGAAGAATGGCCAAAATCCACCGGAGCAATGCAGGCGACTAGTGTCTCCATACAGGATGTGAGGAGTGTGTGTGGAAGAATGGCCAAAATCCACCTGAGCAATGCAGGTGACTAGTGTCTCCATACAGGATGTGAGGAGTGTGTGCGGAAGAATGGGCCAAAATCCACCTGAGTAATGCAGGCGACTAGTGTCTCCATACAGGATGTGAGGAGTGTGTGCGGAAGAATGGACCAAACTCCACCTGAGCAATGCAGGCGACTAGTGTCTCCATACAGGATGTGAGGAGTGTGTGTGGAAGAATGGCCAAAATCCACCTGAGCAATGCAGGCGACTAGTGTCTCCATACAGGATGTGAGGAGTGTGTTCGGAAGAATGGACCAAAATCCACCTGAGCAATGCAGGAGACTAGTGTCTCCATACAGGATGTGAGGAGTGTGTGCGAAAGAATGAACCAAAATCCACCTGAGCAATGCAGGTGACTAGTGTCTCCATACAGGATGTGAGGAGTGTGTGCGGAAGAATGGACCAAACTCCACCTGAGCAATGCAGGCGACTAGTGTCTCCATACAGGATGTGAGGAGTGTGTGCGGAAGAATGGGCCAAAATCCACCTGAGCAATGCAGGCGACTAGTGTCTTCATACAGGATATGAGGAGTGTGTGCGGAAGAATGGGCCAAAATCCACCTGAGCAATGCAGGTGACTAGTGTCTCCATACAGGATGTGAGGAGTGTGTGTGCGGAAGAATGGACCAAAATCCACCTGAGCAATGCAGGCGACTAGTGTCTCCATACAGGATTTGAGGAGTGTGTGCGGAAGAATGGGCCAAAATCCACCTGAGCAATGCAGGCGACTAGTGTCTCCATACAGGATGTGAGGAGTGTGTGCGGAAGAATGGACCCAAAATCCACCTGAGCAATGCAGGTGACTAGTGTCTCCATACAGGATGTGAGGAGTGTGTGTGCGGAAGAATATGCCAAAATCCACCTGAGCAATGCAGGCGACCAGTGTCTCCATACAGGATGTGAGGAGTGTGTGTGCGGAAGAATGGACCAAAATCCACCTGAGCAATGCAGGCGACCAGTGTCTCCATACAGGATGTGAGGAGTGTGTGTGCGGAAGAATGGACCAAAATCCACCTGAGCAATGCAGGCGACTAGTGTCTCCATACAGGATATGAGGAGTGTGTGCGGAAGAATGGGCCAAAATCCACCTGAGCAATGCAGGCGACTAGTGTCTCCATACAGGATGTGAGGAGTGTGTGCGGAAGAATGGACCCAAAATCCACCTGAGCAATGCAGGTGACTAGTGTCTCCATACAGGATGTGAGGAGTGTGTGTGGAAGAATGGCCAAAATCCACCTGAGCAATGCAGGTGACTAGTGTCTCCATACAGGATGTGAGGAGTGTGTGCGGAAGAATGGCAAAAAAACAACCTGAGCAATGCAGGTGACTAGTGTCTCCATACAAGATGTGAGGAGTGTGTGCGGAAGAATGGGCCAAAATCCACCTGAGCAATGCAGGCGACTAGTGTCTCCATACAGGATGTGAGGACTGTGTGTGGAAGAATGGCCAAAATCCACCTGAGCAATGCAGGCGACTAGTGTCTCCATACAGGATGTGAGGAGTGTGTGTGCGGAAGAATGGACCAAAATCCACCTGAGCAATGCAGGCGACTAGTGTCTCCATACAGGATATGAGGAGTGTGTGCGGAAGAATGGGCCAAAATCCACCTGAGCAATGCAGGCGACTAGTGTCTCCATACAGGATGTGAGGAGTGTGTGCGGAAGAATGGGCCAAAATCCACCTGAGCAATGCAGGCGACTAGTGTCTCCATACAGGATGTGAGGAGTGTGTGCGGAAGAATGGACCAAAATCCACCTGAGCAATGCAGGTGACTAGTGTCTCCATACAGGATGTGAGGAGTGTGTGCGGAAGAATGGGCCAAAATCCACCTGAGCAATGCAGGTGACTAGTGTCTCCATACAGGATGTGAGGAGTGTGTGCGGAGGAATGGACCAAAATCCACCTGAGCAATGCAGGTGACTAGTGTCTCTATACAGGATGTGAGGAGTGTGTGCGGAAGAATGGGCCAAAATCCACCTGAGCAATGCAGGCGACTAGTGTCTCCATACAGGATGTGAGGAGTGTGTGCGGAAGAATGGACCAAACTCCACCTGAGCAATGCAGGCGACTAGTGTCTCCATACAGGATGTGAGCAGTGTGTGCGGAAGAATGGGCCAAAATCCACCTGAGCAATGCAGGCGACTAGTGTCTCCATACAGGATGTGAGGAGTGTGTGTGCGGAAGAATGGGCCAAAATCCCCCTGAGCAATGCAGGTGACTAGTGTCTCCATACAGGATGTGAGGAGTGTGTGGGCGGAAGAATGGGCCAAAATCCACCTGAGCAATGCAGGCGACCAGTGTCTCCATACAGGATGTGAGGAGTGTGTGCGGAAGAATGGGCCAAAATCCACCTGAGCAATGCAGGCGACTAGTGTCTCCATACAGGATGTGAGGAGTGTGTGCGGAAGAATGGGCCAAAATCCACCTGAGCAATGCAGGCGACTAGTGTCTCCATACAGGATGTGAGGAGTGTGTGCGGAAGAATGGACCAAAATCCACCTGAGCAATGCAGGTGACTAGTGTCTCCATACAGGATGTGAGGAGTGTGTGCGGAAGAATGGGCCAAAATCCACCTGAGCAATGCAGGTGACTAGTGTCTCCATACAGGATGTGAGGAGTGTGTGCAGAGAAATGGACCAAAATCCACCTGAGCAATGCAGGTGACTAGTGTCTCCATACAGGATGTGAGGAGTGTGTGCGGAAGAATGGCAAAAAAACAACCTGAGCAATGCAGGTGATTAGTGTCTCCATACAAGATGTGAGGAGTGTGTGCGGAAGAATGGGCCAAAATCCACCTGAGCAATGCAGGCGACTAGTGTCTCCATACAGGATGTGAGGACTGTGTGTGGAAGAATGGCCAAAATCCACCTGAGCAATGCAGGCGACTAGTGTCTCCATACAGGATGTGAGGAGTGTGTGTGCGGAAGAATGGACCAAAATCCACCTGAGCAATGCAGGCGACTAGTGTCTCCATACAGGATATGAGGAGTGTGTGCGGAAGAATGGGCCAAAATCCACCTGAGCAATGCAGGCGACTAGTGTCTCCATACAGGATGTGAGGAGTGTGTGCGGAAGAATGGGCCAAAATCCACCTGAGCAATGCAGGCGACTAGTGTCTCCATACAGGATGTGAGGAGTGTGTGCGGAAGAATGGACCAAAATCCACATGAGCAATGCAGGTGACTAGTGTCTCCATACAGGATGTGAGGAGTGTGTGCGGAAGAATGGGCCAAAATCCACCTGAGCAATGCAGGTGACTAGTGTCTCCATACAGGATGTGAGGAGTGTGTGCGGAAGAATGGCAAAAAAACAACCTGAGCAATGCAGTTGACTAGTGTCTCCATACAAGATGTGAGGAGTGTGTGCGGAAGAATGGGCCAAAATCCACCTGAGCAATGCAGGCGACTAGTGTCTCCATACAGGATGTGAGGACTGTGTGTGGAAGAATGGCCAAAATCCACCTGAGCAATGCAGGCGACTAGTGTCTCCATACAGGATGTGAGGAGTGTGTGTGCGGAAGAATGGACCAAAATCCACCTGAGCAATGCAGGCGACTAGTGTCTCCATACAGGATGTGAGGAGTGTGTGCGGAAGAATGGGCCAAAATCCACCTGAGCAATGCAGGCGACTAGTGTCTCCATACAGGATGTGAGGAGTGTGTGCGGAAGAATGGACCCAAAATCCACCTGAGCAATGCAGGTGACTAGTGTCTCCATACAGGATGTGAGGAGTGTGTGCGGAAGAATGGACAAAATCCACCTGAGCAATGCAGGTGACTAGTGTCTCCATACAGGATGTGAGGAGTGTGTGTGGAAGAATATGCCAAAATCCACCTGAGCAATGCAGGCGACTAGTGTCTCCATACAGGATGTGAGGAGTGTGTGCGGAAGAATGGGCCAAAATCCACCTGAGCAATGCAGGCGACTAGTGTCTTCATACAGGATATGAGGAGTGTGTGCGGAAGAATGGGCCAAAATCCACCTGAGCAATGCAGGTGACTAGTGTCTCCATACAGGATGTGAGGAGTGTGTGTGCGGAAGAATGGACCAAAATCCACCTGAGCAATGCAGGCGACTAGTGTCTCCATACAGGATATGAGGAGTGTGTGCGGAAGAATGGGCCAAAATCCACCTGAGCAATGCAGGCGACTAGTGTCTCCATACAGGATGTGAGGAGTGTGTGCGGAAGAATGGACCCAAAATCCACCTGAGCAATGCAGGTGACTAGTGTCTCCATACAGGATGTGAGGAGTGTGTGTGCGGAAGAATATGCCAAAATCCACCTGAGCAATGCAGGCGACCAGTGTCTCCATACAGGATGTGAGGAGTGTGTGTGCGGAAGAATGGACCAAAATCCACCTGAGCAATGCAGGCGACCAGTGTCTCCATACAGGATGTGAGGAGTGTGTGTGCGGAAGAATGGACCAAAATCCACCTGAGCAATGCAGGCGACTAGTGTCTCCATACAGGATATGAGGAGTGTGTGCGGAAGAATGGGCCAAAATCCACCTGAGCAATGCAGGCGACTAGTGTCTCCATACAGGATGTGAGGAGTGTGTGCGGAAGAATGGACCCAAAATCCACCTGAGCAATGCAGGTGACTAGTGTCTCCATACAGGATGTGAGGAGTGTGTGTGGAAGAATGGCCAAAATCCACCTGAGCAATGCAGGTGACTAGTGTCTCCATACAGGATGTGAGGAGTGTGTGCAGAAGAATGGACCCAAAATCCACCTGAGCAATGCCGGTGACTAGTGTCTCCATACAGGATGTGAGGAGTGTGTGTGGAAGAATGGGCCAAAATCCACCTGAGCAATGCAGGTGACTAGTGTCTCCAAACAGGATGTGAGGAGTGTGTGCGGAAGAATGGCCAAAATCCACCTGAGTAATGCAGGTGACTAGTGTCTCCATACAGGATGTGAGGAGTGTGTGCGGAAGAATGGGCCAAAATCCACCTGAGCAATGCAGGCGACTAGTGTCTCCATACAGGATGTGAGGAGTGTGTGTGCGGAAGAATGGGCCAAAATCCCCCTGAGCAAAGCAGGTGACTAGTGTCTCCATACAGGATGTGAGGAGTGTGTGTGGAAGAATGGCCAAAATCCACCTGAGCAATGCAGGCGACTAGTGTCTCCAAACAGGATGTGAGGAGTGTGTGCGGAAGAATGGGCCAAAATCCACCTGAGCAATGCAGGCGACTAGTGTCTCCAAACAGGATGTGAGGAGTGTGTGTGGAAGAATGGACCCAAAATCCACCTGAGCAATGCAGACGACTAGTGTCTCCATACAGGATGTGAGGAGTGTGTGTGGAAGAATGGCCAAAATCCACCTGAGCAATGCAGGTGACTAGTGTCTCCAAACAGGATGTGAGGAGTGTGTGTGGAAGAATGGCCAAAATCCACCTGAGCAATGCAGGTGACTAGTGTCTCCATACAGGATGTGAGGAGTGTGTGCGGAGGAATGGACCAAAATCCACCTGAGCAATGCAGGCGACTAGTGTCTCCATACAGGATGTGAGGAGTGTGTGTGGAAGAATGGCCAAAATCCACCTGAGCAATGCAGGCGACTAGTGTCTCCAAACAGGATGTGAGGAGTGTGTGTGGAAGAATGGACCCAAAATCCACCTGAGCAATGCAGACGACTGGTGTCTTTATACAGGATGTGAGGAGTGTGTGCGGAAGAATGGGCCAAAATCCACCTGAGCAATGCAGACGACTGGTGTCTTTATACAGGATGTGAGGAGTGTGTGCGGAAGAATGGGCCAAAATCCACCTGAGCAATGCAGGTGACTAGTGTCTCCATACAGGATGTGAGGAGTGTGTGTGGAAGAATGGCCAAAATCCACCGGAGCAATGCAGGCGACTAGTGTCTCCATACAGGATGTGAGGAGTGTGTGTGTGGAAGAATGGCCAAAATCCACCTGAGCAATGCAGGTGACTAGTGTCTCCATACAGGATGTGAGGAGTGTGTGCAGAAGAATGGGCCAAAATCCACCCGAGCAATGCAGGCGACTAGTGTCTCCATACAGGATGTGAGGAGTGTGTGCGGAAGAATGGCCAAAATCCACCTGAGCAATGCAGGCGACTAGTGTCTCCATACAGGATGTGAGGAGTGTGTGTGGAAGAATGGCTAAAATCCACCTGAGCAATGCAGGCGACTAGTGTCTCCATACAGGATGTGAGGAGTGTGTGCGGAAGAATGGGCCAAAATCCACCTGAGCAATGCAGGCGACTAGTGTCTCCATACAGGATGTGAGGAGTGTGTGTGCGGAAGAATGGGCCAAAATCCCCCTGAGCAATGCAGGTGACTAGTGTCTCCATACAGGATGTGACGAGTGTGTGCGGAAGAATGGACCAAAATCCACCTGAGCAATGCAAGCGACTAGTGTTTCCATACAGGATGTGAGGAGTGTGTGCGCGGAAGAATGGGCCAAAATCCACCTGAGCAATGCAGGTGACTAGTGTCTCCATACAGGATGTGAGGAGTGTGTGTGGAAGAATGGGCCAAAATCCACCTGAGCAATGCAGGTGACTAGTGTCTCCATACAGGATGTGAGGAGTGTGTGCGGAAGAATGGGCCAAAATCCACCTGAGCAATGCAGGCGACTAGTGTCTCCATACAGGATGTGAGGAGTGTGTGTGCGGAAGAATGGACCAAAATCCACCTGAGCAATGCAGGCGACTAGTGTCTCCATACAGGATGTGAGGAGTGTGTGCAGAAGAATGGGCCAAAATCCACCTGAGCAATGCAGGTGACTAGTGTCTCCATACAGGATGTGAGGAGTGTGTGTGGAAGAATGGCTAAAATCCACCTGAGCAATGCAGGCGACTAGTGTCTCCATACAGGATGTGAGGAGTGTGTGTGGAAGAATGGGCCAAAATCCACCTGAGCAATGCAGGCGACTAGTGTCTCCATACAGGATGTGAGGAGTGTGTGTGCGGAAGAATGGACCAAAATCCACCTGAGCAATGCAGGCGACTAGTGTCTCCATACAGGATGTGAGGAGTGTGTGCGGAAGAATGGTCCAAAATCCACCTGAGCAATGCAGGCGACTAGTGTCTCCATACAGGATGTGAGGAGTGTGTGCAGAAGAATGGTCCAAAATCCACCTGAGCAATGCAGGTGACTAGTGTCTCCATACAGGATGTGAGGAGTGTGTGTGGAAGAATGGCTAAAATCCACCTGAGCAATGCAGGCGACTAGTGTCTCCATACAGGATGTGAGGAGTGTATGCAGAAGAATGGACCAAAATCCACCTGAGCAATGCAGGCGACTAGTGTCTCCATACAGGATGTGAGGAGTGTGTGCAGAAAAATGGGCCAAAATCCACCTGACCAATGCAGGTGACCAGTGTCTCCATACAGGATGTGAGGAGTGTGTGTGCGGAAGAATGGACCAAAACCCACCTCAGCAATGCAGGCGACTAGTGTCTCCATACAGGATGTGAGGAGTGTGTGCGGAAGAATTGGCCAAAATCCACCTGAGCAATGCAGGCGACTAGTGTCTCCATACAGGATGTGAGGAGTGTGTGCGGAAGAATGGGCCAAAATCCACCGGAGCAATGCAGGCGACTAGTGTCTCCATACAGGATGTGAGGAGTGTGTGTGGAAGAATGGCCAAAATCCACCTGAGTAATGCAGGTGACTAGTGTCTCCATACAGGATGTGAGGAGTGTGTGTGGAAGAATGGCCAAAATCCACCGGAGCAATGCAGGCGACTAGTGTCTCCATACAGGATGTGAGGAGTGTGTGTGGAAGAATGGCCAAAATCCACCTGAGCAATGCAGGTGACTAGTGTCTCCATACAGGATGTGAGGAGTGTGTGTGGAAGAATGGCCAAAATCCACCGGAGCAATGCAGGCGACTAGTGTCTCCATACAGGATGTGAGGAGTGTGTGTGGAAGAATGGCCAAAATCCACCTGAGCAATGCAGGTGACTAGTGTCTCCATACAGGATGTGAGGAGTGTGTGCGGAAGAATGGGCCAAAATCCACCTGAGTAATGCAGGCGACTAGTGTCTCCATACAGGATGTGAGGAGTGTGTGCGGAAGAATGGACCAAACTCCACCTGAGCAATGCAGGCGACTAGTGTCTCCATACAGGATGTGAGGAGTGTGTGTGGAAGAATGGCCAAAATCCACCTGAGCAATGCAGGCGACTAGTGTCTCCATACAGGATGTGAGGAGTGTGTTCGGAAGAATGGACCAAAATCCACCTGAGCAATGCAGGAGACTAGTGTCTCCATACAGGATGTGAGGAGTGTGTGCGAAAGAATGAACCAAAATCCACCTGAGCAATGCAGGTGACTAGTGTCTCCATACAGGATGTGAGGAGTGTGTGCGGAAGAATGGACCAAACTCCACCTGAGCAATGCAGGCGACTAGTGTCTCCATACAGGATGTGAGGAGTGTGTGCGGAAGAATGGGCCAAAATCCACCTGAGCAATGCAGGTGACTAGTGTCTCCATACAGGATGTGAGGAGTGTGTGCGGAAGAATGGGCCAAAATCCACCTGAGCAATGCAGGCGACTAGTGTCTCCATACAGGATGTGAGGAGTGTGTGCGGAAGAATGGGCCAAAATCCACCTGAGCAATGCAGGTGACTAGTGTCTCCATACAGGATGTGAGGAGTGTGTGTGCGGAAGAATGGGCCAAAATCCCCCTGAGCAATGCAGGTGATCAGTGTCTCCATACAGGATGTGAGGAGTGTGTGCGGAAGAATGGACCAAAATCCACCTGAACAATGCAGGTGACTAGTGTCTCCATACAGGATGTGAGGAGTGTGTGCGGAAGAATGGGCCAAAATCCACCTGAGCAATGCAGGGGACTAGTGTCTCCATACAGGATGTGAGGAGTGTGTGCGGAAGAATGGGCCAAAATCCACCTGAGCAATGCAGGCGACCAGTGTCTCCATACAGGATGTGAGGAGTGTGTGCGGAAGAATGGGCCAAAATCCACCTGAGCAATGCAGGCGACTAGTGTCTCCATACAGGATGTGAGGAGTGTGTTCGGAAGAATGGACCAAAAACCACCTGAGCAATGCAGGAGACTAGTGTCTCCATACAGGATGTGAGGAGTGTGTGCGGAAGAATGGGCCAAAATCTACCTGAGCAATGCAGGTGACTAGTGTCTCCATACAGGATGTGAGGAGTGTGTGTGCGGAAGAATGGCAAAAAAACAACCTGAGCAATGCAGGTGACTAGTGTCTCCATACAGGATGTGAGGAGTGTGTGCAGAAGAATGGACCAAAATCCACCTGAGCAATGCAGGTGACTAGTGTCTCCATACAAGATGTGAGGAGTGTGTGTGCGGAAGAATGGACCAAAATCCACCTGAGCAATGCAGGCGACTAGTGTCTCCATACAGGATGTGAGGAGTGTGTGCGGAAGAATGGGCCAAAATCCACCTGAGCAATGCAGGAGACTAGTGTCTCCATACAGGATGTGAGGAGTGTGTGCAGAAGAATGGGCCAAAATCCACCTGAGCAATGCAGGCGACTAGTGTCTCCATACAGGATGTGAGGAGTGTGTGCGGAAGAATGGGCCAAAATCTACCTGAGCAATGCAGGGGACTAGTGTCTCCATACAGGGTGTGAGGAGTGTGTGCGGAAGAATGGGCCAAAATCTACCTGAGCAATGCAGGGGACTAGTGTCTCCATACAGGATGTGAGGAGTGTGTGCGGAAGAATGGGCCAAAATCCACCTGAGTAATGCAGGCGACTAGTGTCTCCATACAGGATGTGAGGAGTGTGTGTGGAAGAATGGCCAAAATCCACCGGAGCAATGCAGGCGACTAGTGTCTCCATACAGGATGTGAGGAGTGTGTGTGGAAGAATGGCCAAAATCCACCTGAGCAATGCAGGTGACTAGTGTCTCCATACAGGATGTGAGGAGTGTGTGCGGAAGAATGGGCCAAAATCCACCTGAGTAATGCAGGCGACTAGTGTCTCCATACAGGATGTGAGGAGTGTGTGCGGAAGAATGGACCAAACTCCACCTGAGCAATGCAGGCGACTAGTGTCTCCATACAGGATGTGAGGAGTGTGTGTGGAAGAATGGCCAAAATCCACCTGAGCAATGCAGGCGACTAGTGTCTCCATACAGGATGTGAGGAGTGTGTTCGGAAGAATGGACCAAAATCCACCTGAGCAATGCAGGGGACTAGTGTCTCCATACAGGAGGTGAGGAGTGTGTGCGGAAGAATGGGCCAAAATCCACCGGAGCAATGCAGGTGACTAGTGTCTCCATACAGGATGTGAGGAGTGTGTGCGGAAGAATGGGCCAAAATCCACCTGAGCAATGCAGGAGACTAGTGTCTCCATACAGGATGTGAGGAGTGTGTGCGAAAGAATGAACCAAAATCCACCTGAGCAATGCAGGTGACTAGTGTCTCCATACAGGATGTGAGGAGTGTGTGCGGAAGAATGGACCAAACTCCACCTGAGCAATGCAGGCGACTAGTGTCTCCATACAGGATGTGAGGAGTGTGTGCGGAAGAATGGGCCAAAATCCACCTGAGCAATGCAGGCGACTAGTGTCTCCATACAGGATGTGAGGAGTGTGTGTGCGGAAGAATGGACAAAATCCCCCTGAGCAATGCAGGTGACTAGTGTCTCCATACAGGATGTGAGGAGTGTGTGCGGAAGAATGGACCAAAATCCACCTGAGCAATGCAGGTGACTAGTGTCTCCATACAGGATATGAGGAGTGTGTGCGGAAGAATGGGCCAAAATCCACCTGAGCAATGCAGGGGACTAGTGTCTCCATACAGGATGTGAGGAGTGTGTGCGGAAGAATGGGCCAAAATCCACCTGAGCAATGCAGGCGACCAGTGTCTCCATACAGGATGTGAGGAGTGTGTGCGGAAGAATGGGCCAAAATCCACCTGAGCAATGCAGGCGACTAGTGTCTCCATACAGGATGTGAGGAGTGTGTTCGGAAGAATGGACCAAAATCCACCTGAGCAATGCAGGAGACTAGTGTCTCCATACAGGATGTGAGGAGTGTGTGCGGAAGAATGGGCCAAAATCTACCTGAGCAATGCAGGTGACTAGTGTCTCCATACAGGATGTGAGGAGTGTGTGTGCGGAAGAATGGCAAAAAAACAACCTGAGCAATGCAGGTGACTAGTGTCTCCATACAAGATGTGAGGAGTGTGTGCGGAAGAATGGGCCAAAATCCACCTGAGCAATGCAGGTGACTAGTGTCTCCATACAGGATGTGAGGAGTGTGTGCAGAAGAATGGGCCAAAATCCACCTGAGCAATGCAGGCGACTAGTGTCTCCATACAGGATGTGAGGAGTGTGTGCGGAAGAATGGGCCAAAATCTACCTGAGCAATGCAGGGGACTAGTGTCTCCATACAGGGTGTGAGGAGTGTGTGCGGAAGAATGGCAAAAAAACAACCTGAGCAATGCAGGTGATTAGTGTCTCCATACAAGATGTGAGGAGTGTGTGCGGAAGAATGGGCCAAAATCCACCTGAGCAATGCAGGTGACTAGTGTCTCCATACAGGATGTGAGGAGTGTGTGTGCGGAAGAATGGGCCAAAATCCACCTGAGCAATGCAGGCGACTAGTGTCTCCATACAGGATGTGAGGAGTGTGTGCGGAAGAATGGACCAAAATCCACCTGAGCAATGCAGGCGACTAGTGTCTCCATACAGGATGTGAGGAGTGTGTGTGCGGAAGAATGGGCCAAAATCCACCTGAGCAATGCAGCGACCAGTGTCTCCATACAGGATGTGAGGAGTGTGTGTGGAAGAATGGGCCAAAATCCACCTGAGCAATGCAGGAGACTAGTGTCTCCATACAGGATGTGAGGAGTGTGTGTGGAAGAATGGGCCAAAATCCACCTGAGCAATGCAGGAGACTAGTGTCTCCATACAGGATGTGAGGAGTGTGTGTGGAAGAATGGGCCAAAATCCACCTGAGCAATGCAGGGGACTAGTGTCTCCATACAGGATGTGAGGAGTGTGTGTGGAAGAATGGGCCAAAATCCACCTGAGCAATGCAGGGGACTAGTGTCTCCATACAGGATGTGAGGAGTGTGTGTGGAAGAATGGGCCAAAATCTACCTGAGCAATGCAGGGGACTAGTGTCTCCATACAGGGTGTGAGGAGTGTGTGCGGAAGAATGGCAAAAAAACAACCTGAGCAATGCAGGTGATTAGTGTCTCCATACAAGATGTGAGGAGTGTGTGCGGAAGAATGGGCCAAAATCCACCTGAGCAATGCAGGTGACTAGTGTCTCCATACAGGATGTGAGGAGTGTGTGTGCGGAAGAATGGGCCAAAATCCACCTAAGCAATGCAGGCGACTAGTGTCTCCATACAGGATGTGAGGAGTGTGTGCGGAAGAATGGACCAAAATCCACCTGAGCAATGCAGGCGACTAGTGTCTCCATACAGGATGTGAGGAGTGTGTGTGCGGAAGAATGGGCCAAAATCCACCTGAGCAATGCAGGCGACTAGTGTCTCCATACAGGATGTGAGGAGTGTGTGTGGAAGAATGGGCCAAAATCCCCCTGAGCAATGCAGGAGACTAGTGTCTCCATACAGGATGTGAGGAGTGTGTGCGGAAGAATGGGCCAAAATCCACCTGAGCAATGCAGGAGACTAAAGTCTCCATACAGGATGTGAGGAGTGTGTGCAGAAGAATGGACCAAATCCACCTGAGCAATGCAGGCGACTAGTGTCTCCATACAGGATGTGAGGAGTGTGTGCAGAAGAATGGGCCAAAATCCACCTGAGCAATGCAAGTGACTAGTGTCTCCATACAGGATGTGAGGAGTGTGTGTGCGGAAGAATGGACCAAAATCCACCTGAGCAATGCAGGTGACTAGTGTCTCCATACAGGATGTGAGGAGTGTGTGTGCGGAAGAATGGACCAAAATCCACCTGAGCAATGCAGGTGACTAGTGTCTCCATACAGGATGTGAGGAGTGTGTGTGGAAGAATGGCCAAAATCCACCTGAGCAATGCAGGTGACTAGTGTCTCCATACAGGATGTGAGGAGTGTGTGCGGAAGAATGGTCCAAAATCCACCTGAGCAATGCAGGCGACCAGTGTCTCCATACAGGATGTGAGGAGTGTGTGTGGAAGAATGGCCAAAATCCACCTGAGCAATGCAGGCGACTAGTGTCTCCATACAGGATGTGAGGAGTGTATGCAGAAGAATGGACCAAAATCCACTTGAGCAATGCAGGCGACTAGTGTCTCCATACAGGATGTGAGGAGTGTGTGTGGAAGAATGGCCAAAATCCACCGGAGCAATGCAGGCGACTAGTGTCTCCATACAGGATGTGAGGAGTGTGTGTGGAAGAATGGCCAAAATCCACCGGAGCAATGCAGGCGACTAGTGTCTCCATACAGGATGTGAGGAGTGTGTGTGGAAGAATGGCCAAAATCCACCTGAGCAATGCAGGTGACTAGTGTCTCCATACAGGATGTGAGGAGTGTGTGCAGAAGAATGGGCCAAAATCCACCCGAGCAATGCAGGCGACTAGTGTCTCCATACATGATGTGAGGAGTGTGTGCGGAAGAATGAACCAAAATCCACCTGAGCAATGCAGGTGACTAGTGTCTCCATACAGGATGTGAGGAGTGTGTGCGGAAGAATGGGCCAAAATCCACCTGAGCAATGCAGGCGACTAGTGTCTCCATACAGGATGTGAGGAGTGTGTGTGGAAGAATGGCTAAAATCCACCTGAGCAATGCAGGCGACTAGTGTCTCCATACAGGATGTGAGGAGTGTGTGCGGAAGAATGGGCCAAAATCCACCTGAGCAATGCAGGCGACTAGTGTCTCCATACAGGATGTGAGGAGTGTGTGCGGAAGAATGAACCAAAATCCACCTGAGCAATGCAGGTGACTAGTGTCTCCATACAGGATGTGAGGAGTGTGTGCGGAAGAATGGGCCAAAATCCACCTGAGCAATGCAGGTGACCAGTGTCTCCATACAGGATGTGAGGAGTGTGTGCGGAAGAATGGGCCAAAATCCACCTGAGCAATGCAGGCGACTAGTGTCTCCATACAGGATGTGAGGAGTGTGTGCAGAAGAATGGGCCAAAATCCACCTGAGCAATGCAGGCGACTAGTGTCTCCATACAGGATGTGAGGAGTGTGTGCGGAAGAATGGGCCAAAATCCACCTGAGCAATGCAGGCGACTAGTGTCTCCATACAGGATGTGAGGAGTGTGTGCGGAAGAATGGACCAAACTCCACCTGAGCAATGCAGGCGACTAGTGTCTCCATACAGGATGTGAGGAGTGTGTGTGCGGAAGAATGGGCCAAAATCCACCTGAGCAATGCAGGCGACTAGTGTCTCCATACAGGATGTGAGGAGTGTGTGTGGAAGAATGGGCCAAAATCCACCTGAGCAATGCAGGAGACTAGTGTCTCCATACAGGATGTGAGGAGTGTGTGCGGAAGAATGGGCCAAAATCCACCTGAGCAATGCAGGTGACTAGTGTCTCCATACAGGATGTGAGGAGTGTGTGCAGAAGAATGGACCAAATCCACCTGAGCAATGCAGGCGACTAGTGTCTCCATACAGGATGTGAGGAGTGTGTGCAGAAGAATGGGCCAAAATCCACCTGAGCAATGCAAGTGACTAGTGTCTCCATACAGGATGTGAGGAGTGTGTGTGCGGAAGAATGGACCAAAATCCACCTGAGCAATGCAGGTGACTAGTGTCTCCATACAGGATGTGAGGAGTGTGTGCGGAAGAATGGGCCAAAATCCACCTGAGCAATGCAGGTGAGTAGTGTCTCCATACAGGATGTGAGGAGTGTGTGCAGAAGAATGGACCAAAATCCACCTGAGCAATGCAGGTGACTAGTGTCTCCATACAGGATGTGAGGAGTGTGTGCGGAAGAATGGACCAAAATACACCTGAGCAATGCAGGTGACTAGTGTCTCCATACAGGATGTGAGGAGTGTGTGCGAAGGAATGGACCAAAATCCACCTGAGCAATGCAGGTGACTAGTGTCTCCATACAGGATGTGAGGAGTGTGTGTGCGGAAGAATGGGCCAAAATCCACCTGAGCAATGCAGGTGACTAGTGTCTCCATACAGGATGTGAGGAGTGTGTGCGGAAGAATGGGCCAAAATCCACCTGAGCAATGCAGGCGACTAGTGTCTCCATACAGGATGTGAGGAGTGTGTGTGGAAGAATGGACCAAAATCCACCTGAGCAATGCAGGCGACTAGTGTCTCCATACAGGATGTGAGGAGTGTGTGCAGAAGAATGGGCCAAAATCCACCTGAGCAATGCAGGCGACTAGTGTCTCCATACAGGATGTGAGGAGTGTGTGCGGAAGAATGGACCAAAATCCACTTGAGCAATGCAGGCGACTAGTGTCTCCATACAGGATGTGAGGAGTGTGTGCGGAAGAATGGACCAAACTCCACCTGAGCAATGCAGGCGACTAGTGTCTCCATACAGGATGTGAGGAGTGTGTGTGCGGAAGAATGGGCCAAAATCCACCTGAGCAATGCAGGCGACTAGTGTCTCCATACAGGATGTGAGGAGTGTGTGTGGAAGAATGGACCAAAATCCACCTGAGCAATGCAGGCGACTAGTGTCTCCATACAGGATGTGAGGAGTGTGTGCAGAAGAATGGGCCAAAATCCACCTGAGCAATGCAGGCGACTAGTGTCTCCATACAGGATGTGAGGAGTGTGTGCGGAAGAATGGACCAAAATCCACCTGAGCAATGCAGGCGACTAGTGTCTCCATACAGGATGTGAGGAGTGTGTGCGGAAGAATGGACCAAACTCCACCTGAGCAATGCAGGCGACTAGTGTCTCCATACAGGATGTGAGGAGTGTGTGTGCGGAAGAATGGGCCAAAATCCACCTGAGCAATGCAGGCGACTAGTGTCTCCATACAGGATGTGAGGAGTGTGTGTGGAAGAATGGGCCAAAATCCACCTGAGCAATGCAGGAGACTAGTGTCTCCATACAGGATGTGAGGAGTGTGTGCGGAAGAATGGGCCAAAATCCACCTGAGCAATGCAGGTGACTAGTGTCTCCATACAGGATGTGAGGAGTGTGTGCAGAAGAATGGACCAAATCCACCTGAGCAATGCAGGCGACTAGTGTCTCCATACAGGATGTGAGGAGTGTGTGCAGAAGAATGGGCCAAAATCCACCTGAGCAATGCAAGTGACTAGTGTCTCCATACAGGATGTGAGGAGTGTGTGTGCGGAAGAATGGACCAAAATCCACCTGAGCAATGCAGGTGACTAGTGTCTCCATACAGGATGTGAGGAGTGTGTGCGGAAGAATGGTCCAAAATCCACCTGAGCAATGCAGGTGAGTAGTGTCTCCATACAGGATGTGAGGAGTGTGTGCAGAAGAATGGACCAAAATCCACCTGAGCAATGCAGGTGACTAGTGTCTCCATACAGGATGTGAGGAGTGTGTGCGGAAGAATGGACCAAAATACACCTGAGCAATGCAGGTGAGTAGTGTCTCCATACAGGATGTGAGGAGTGTGTGCGGAAGAATGGACCAAAATCCACCTGAGCAATGCAAGTGACTAGTGTCTCCATACAGGATGTGAGGAGTGTGTGCGAAGGAATGGACCAAAATCCACCTGAGCAATGCAGGTGACTAGTGTCTCCATACAGGATGTGAGGAGTGTGTGTGCGGAAGAATGGGCCAAAATCCACCTGAGCAATGCAGGTGACTAGTGTCTCCATACAGGATGTGAGGAGTGTGTGCGGAAGAATGGGCCAAAATCCACCTGAGCAATGCAGGTGACTAGTGTCTCCATACAGGATGTGAGGAGTGTGTGTGGAAGAATGGACCAAAATCCACCTGAGCAATGCAGGCGACTAGTGTCTCCATACAGGATGTGAGGAGTGTGTGCGGAAGAATGGGCCAAAATCCACCTGAGCAATGCAGGCGACTAGTGTCTCCATACAGGATGTGAGGAGTGTGTGTGGAAGAATGGACCAAAATCCACCTGAGCAATGCAGGCGACTAGTGTCTCCATACAGGATGTGAGGAGTGTGTGCGGAAGAATGGGCCAAAATCCACCTGAGCAATGCAGGTGACTAGTGTCTCCATACAGGATGTGAGGAGTGTGTGCAGAAGAATGGACCAAATCCACCTGAGCAATGCAGGCGACTAGTGTCTCCATACAGGATGTGAGGAGTGTGTGCAGAAGAATGGGCCAAAATCCACCTGAGCAATGCAAGTGACTAGTGTCTCCATACAGGATGTGAGGAGTGTGTGTGCGGAAGAATGGACCAAAATCCACCTGAGCAATGCAGGTGACTAGTGTCTCCATACAGGATGTGAGGAGTGTGTGCGGAAGAATGGTCCAAAATCCACCTGAGCAATGCAGGTGAGTAGTGTCTCCATACAGGATGTGAGGAGTGTGTGCAGAAGAATGGACCAAAATCCACCTGAGCAATGCAGGTGACTAGTGTCTCCATACAGGATGTGAGGAGTGTGTGCGGAAGAATGGACCAAAATACACCTGAGCAATGCAGGTGACTAGTGTCTCCATACAGGATGTGAGGAGTGTGTGCGAAGGAATGGACCAAAATCCACCTGAGCAATGCAGGTGACTAGTGTCTCCATACAGGATGTGAGGAGTGTGTGTGCGGAAGAATGGGCCAAAATCCACCTGAGCAATGCAGGTGACTAGTGTCTCCATACAGGATGTGAGGAGTGTGTGCGGAAGAATGGGCCAAAATCCACCTGAGCAATGCAGGTGACTAGTGTCTCCATACAGGATGTGAGGAGTGTGTGTGGAAGAATGGACCAAAATCCACCTGAGCAATGCAGGCGACTAGTGTCTCCATACAGGATGTGAGGAGTGTGTGCGGAAGAATGGGCCAAAATCCACCTGAGCAATGCAGGCGACTAGTGTCTCCATACAGGATGTGAGGAGTGTGTGCGGAAGAATGGACCAAACTCCACCTGAGCAATGCAGGTGACTAGTGTCTCCATACAGGATGTGAGGAGTGTGTGCGGAAGAATGGACCAAAATCCACCTGAGCAATGCAGGTGACTAGTGTCTCCATACAGGATGTGAGGAGTGTGTGCGGAAGAATGGGCCAAAATCCACCTGAGCAATGCAGGCGACTAGTGTCTCCATACAGGATGTGAGGAGTGTGTGCGGAAGAATGGACCAAACTCCACCTGAGCAATGCAGGTGACTAGTGTCTCCATACAGGATGTGAGGAGTGTGTGCGGAAGAATGGGCCAAAATCCACCTGAGCAATGCAGACGACTAGTGACTCCATACAGGATGTGAGGAGTCTGTGTGGAAGAATGGACCAAAATCCACCTGAGCAATGCAGGAAACTAGTGTCTCCATACAGGATGTGAGGAGTGTGTGCGGAGGAAGAATGGACCAAAATCCACCTGAGCAATGCAGGTGACTAGTGTCTCCATACAGGATGTGAGGAGTGTATGTGGAAGAATGGGCCAAAATCCACCTGAGCAATGCAGGCGACTAGTGTCTCCATACAGGATGTGAGGAGTGTGTGCGGAAGAATGGGCCAAAATCCACCTGAGCAATGCAGGCGACTAGTGTCTCCATACAGGATGTGAGGAGTGTGTGCGGAAGAATGGACCAAACTCCACCTGAGCAATGCAGGTGACTAGTGTCTCCATACAGGATGTGAGGAGTGTGTGCGGAAGAATGGACCAAAATCCACCTGAGCAATGCAGGTGACTAGTGTCTCCATACAGGATGTGAGGAGTGTGTGCGGAAGAATGGGCCAAAATCCACCTGAGCAATGCAGGCGACTAGTGTCTCCATACAGGATGTGAGGAGTGTGTGCGGAAGAATGGACCAAACTCCACCTGAGCAATGCAGGTGACTAGTGTCTCCATACAGGATGTGAGGAGTGTGTGCGGAAGAATGGGCCAAAATCCACCTGAGCAATGCAGGCGACTAGTGTCTCCATACAGGATGTGAGGAGTGTGTGTGGAAGAATGGACCAAAATCCACCTGAGCAATGCAGGAAACTAGTGTCTCCATACAGGATGTGAGGAGTGTGTGCGGAGGAAGAATGGACCAAAATCCACCTGAGCAATGCAGGTGACTAGTGTCTCCATACAGGATGTGAGGAGTGTATGTGGAAGAATGGGCCAAAATCCACCTGAGCAATGCAGGCGACTAGTGTCTCCATACAGGATGTGAGGAGTGTGTGCGGAAGAATGGACCAAAATGGACCCTGCTCTGCACTTGATTGATGTTCCTCCATATTGTCCCGTCTGGTTTGTTCCTGGGTTTTTTCATCCGTGACTTTGATAGAATGTCTTGTTTTATTGTATTAATCTTTATCCCACATGTTTTTTTCAATACACATCTTTTAAAGTATAGGACACCCTCTTTCGTAACCCAATGGTCCTCCCCTAAAGTACAAATATTTCTAGATCATGATACAAGGCAGGGTCCAGGCTGAACTCTTGAATATGAACTGGTTTTGCTTAGTAACACAGGGCTGGGCTCTCACTCCGGAAAATTCTCAATAGAATTTTAGCCGCAGGGAATAACTGCCCAAAACGCGTCAAGTCAACAATCATTGATAATTAGTACTTCCTGCTGGTCCTGAAAGTCACTGGGCGACATAACTCT